>NW_027635663.1:0-50855 GCF_903797595.1 Erithacus rubecula | reverse complement strand
TGCGTGATGACAGTTTTGGAAGGGACCTAAAAGCTCATCTGGTTCCAACACCTGCCATAGGCAGGGACACCTTCTACTAGACCAGGATCTCAAAGCTCCATCCAGCTCAGCTTTCAACACTTGCAGAGATGGGACAGCCACAACTTCTCTGGGCAGCCTGTGAACAGTGCCTTACCACTCTTACAGTCCAGCACCTTTTCCTAATATCTAATAGAAACAGCTTAAGGCTATTCCCTGTCTTCCCTGTTACTGGGAGGGGTTCGAGAAGTTCCAAAAGGTCAACAGCGAACAACAGCCGTTGGTCATCTACCGTAACCCTTGACAGCCACGAGCCCAACATTCTGAATTCTGGCAGTTAGAGGGACGGACCAATCAGCAGCCTCTGATCCAGGTACATCATAATGACTGAAGAACACCTTCAGCAGTTGGAGGGGCAGAGCAGCAGAAGGACAGTGCAGAGTGGCCTCCAGTCTTGCTTCTCTCTTGTCCTCTTTGGGTATTGGTGTCGTTCTGTGGAAGTCACCCAGGACCTTCTTGAGTCAGAAGAGGAGCATCTAAAAAAATGGTTAGAATTAGTCGTTTCATGGACCTTCCTGACTGTAAGCTCCCCAGACTTAGAGAGATTGCAGACCTAGTGACCTCTGTTCGCTTCTCACGTGCCCGTAAGGCAAAGCTAACGCTGGCCTTGAGGCATAAAGGCTATATTCCAAAGCTGCTCCAGCTTTTCCGAGTCTGTGAGCTTGCAGAGAACACTGAAGGCTTGCATCTTCTATTTGACATTGTGAGAAAAATTCTGTACCTGGACAAAAACATTCTGTTTGAGGTGATGTTTCTGATGAGTGTATTCTGGATGTTGTCGGATGCCTTGAGTATGATCCTTGTTTGGCTGAACCAAGACGGCACAGGGAATCCTTTACCCAAAAGAGCCAAGCTACCGGAGGTTATTCCTACCAGAGACCCTGAACTCAGGGAAAAAAATCAACGAGGCATTCAGGGCACAGTACATTCGGGCCATCATCATGCCTAATCCATCGGATTTGAAGAGGGTTGTCTTTCTACCCTCAATTCCTTCATCAGCTCCAGGAAGAGGAGATTTTACGTGAGTTGCAGGTGAGTGTTTTTTTTAATGTGGCTTAGATGGGATCTGTAGAGATCCCTCTGGCTGTACTTTGGAAATGGTCTACAGCTGGTGAACACCATACAAGTTAATCACAGGCACTTTCATTTGCACAATGTTTTGAATGCTTTCCCTTCCTTCTGATCCCTTGGATTTTGTATTTTCAAAATCATACATTTCAGGTCACTGTCTTAATACTTTTTATGGGCTGTAACAAGATAAAGTCCTGCTCTTTGGTTGCCAAGCAAATTCTTGGAGCTGGTTTTCTATAAGTATTAAGGAACATGCAACTTCTGGTATTTTGTTCCAGGGACACTTACTACACTGTGTTCCATGTAAAGGGACGCAGAGAAATGGGTGGACAGATATGGCAGAAAGCACCAGAACACTTGAGAGATGATGACGTTGCCAGGTTTTTGGAGTCTGAAGCATTAAATGATTTACAAGACATGCAGTGTTGTCCTGTATTATCCTTAAATATCTCGTATCAGTAGAGGATGTAGAATCTGAAAAGCAAATAATAGTCACAAAAGTTTCCCATCTTGGCAAAGCAGAGTTCCTGCATGTGGAGAGCTAGTTTTACTGCAAGTAGGGTTCAGGAGAATGTGGCTGCAGCCACCTGTAATCTGTTAACCTCAGAGAGATGAACTGAGAAGGTGCTTTGCAATGCTGCAGATCCAAACGAGGGAAACTGATCTCCTTGGGATGTTCACAGTGTAGTAAGAATGGCTCAGGTACAGTAGGGCCAAAGTTTTCTCTTGGTTAGCCCTTTTTACATCAGAAGTGCACGAGTGGTTTACGAGTGGAAGTTTATGTGCAAAGTGCTCCTTTCGATGTGGGTGTGGGTATGGCAAATCCCACAGGGAGTCTATGGGGCTGGGCGGAACTGCAAAGCATAGAGGTGGCAGGGCAGAGAAGGAAAGGAAATGTCACACTCTGTAGACACGAATTCAGGGATCATCTTTGGGCTTCATGCCCTGCTACCAGCTTTACTGTGGCTCTGGTGTGCTGGAGATTCTCCAGCTGCACAGAAGTAGTGCTGAAAGACTGGGAATGATCCTGCTAGATGTGCACTCTACCATTTGCCTTCTTTGTGATAAAAATAATGACAGTGTGGAAAGTTGGACTTTGTGCCGTGTGGGATCCTGGAAAGATCATGCTTTCACTTTCCAGAAGGCACTGTGTAATTTGTGTTCTTTTTGTGCGCTCCACAGGAGGATGAAGAATTTTTGCCTGAAACTTTTACACGATTAACAAATGAAGCTACAGATGGAGAGCAACGATGTGAATTGGTAAGTCAGTAGTCTTGGTGGTTCCTCAAAGGCTTTAAGGGAGAGGGATGAATTAGAAAGTGAAACTGTTCTGAGAGTTCTGCAGTTCCAGAAGTACTTATGGAGAAGCAGCCAGTCCCCCCCCCCCCCCCCCGTACAAATTGTAACTGTTTCCTTCTTTCAGAGAGTTTTCTGACTCAAATGCACCAAACTTTTTTTTCCCCCTGTGCACCAGATGAAGTTTTTCAAGGAATTCTGTGCCTTTTCTTTCACGTTACCTGAGAAAAGAGATGAATTTCCTAAAACTTTGGCGAAGTTGGGATTTCTTCCAACTCTTGAAAAGTTAATGGTAAGTGAAAACTTGGAACTGGTTTCAATAAAACTATAAAATCATACAGTCATTAAGCCTTTTAAAATATTTTTATCTACTGAGCATCTTTTTACAAGTCTGATTGGAGACCTTTGCTTTGCTGAGAGTGGAGGTTTCTGATAATGTCCAGAATCCAGAAGCTGCCCACAGTTCTGCTCTGGAGTAACTTGGCTTGACTGCTCTTACTATTTTACTTTTGGAGAAATCTGAGGGCAGTGAAGTCCTTGTGACAAGGTAGTCAAAAGGTGAAAGAGACTTTTTCATGTGGAAACTTGACTGTTGTTTTTTTATTGGAGAAAATCACATCCCTTAAGGAAAGGTCTGAATTCTTGTTGCCTCTAGATGCTTACAGAAACTGTTGTGCACCTTGATTTGTACAGTGGTTCTTTAGTAGAAAAGGAATAAATTGTGGACAGCAGGTATAGAATATCAATAACGTCTTAGATATTCAAGCAAGTAGGATATTGTGAATGTTTCCAGCCTAAGTTAGGGTTCTTAAATTCACAGAAAGCTTTTTGCCCTTTCTAGAGGATGAAAATAGAAGGGAATGGATTTGCCTGGTTCCTTGTGGTTTTTCTGTAACTATATTATCTTGTTTATGAAAATTTTTGTGACAAAATATTCTGCAGTTTTTAAACTGCCTCTTCTTGGCAGCTTCATGCAATAAGAAATCCCAATCTTTATTTACTCTAACAAATTTATCTCTTTTTTTTTTATTTTTGTGTGTGAGGGAGTGGATGATCTGCAAGTTAAATCTGCTGCTACAGATATGTTGTCTTATCTAGTAGAATTTAGTCCAGCCATGGTCCATGAATTTGCAATGCAAGAGGCCCGACAGAGTGAGAATGTGAGTAAAAGTGATTTGGAGTTTGTTGAATATACCAGTTTTAGGGCAAACAGGAAAATAACCAGTAAAATACAAACGATATTTCTGTATTGTGTTTTAATTTTTGATTTTAAAAAATTGCAGTAAATGGGGACCTCATTCCGTTCTTGTGAATAATTATTTTGTGATTTCTTTCTTTGGATTTTTTTGCAGGATACCCAACTCATCACTCAGATCATTAAGCAGATAATCTGTAGTCCTGACCCTGAATTTGGAGGTGACCATCAGTTAATGGAGATTTTGCGTGCACTGATCAATCCAAAGAAAATGCTGACCACAGCTAGTGTAAGAGAACGGGAATGGCAGAAGACATGATACTGTCTTGTCAAACATAAAAGCCTGATATTCTCTATTGCTATTATTATGGGCAGAGGACAACAAATGATAGGGTTTTTTAATTGAGTGGCATGTGGTCTGACAGCAACTTTAAATAAGCAAAAGATAAGCTAATTTTGCTAATGCAAGGTATGTGTATGGGGCATTGTGCCAGTATTAAACCACACAGTCCCATGTGTCAGGGCCATAGAATTGTCTGGCCATAGCTCTCTCCATCTGGATGATAAATCCTGACCTATTTAAATTCATTGCAATGGACCAGAATACCTGTAAAATGGTTTACAGTTTTTTCTGGGCAAAACTACATGCATTTAAGAATGGTTTAAGAAGACTTTGTCAAGCACTTGGAGTCCCTGCTATTTTTTCCAGTATATATATTGGGGATTATTTTAATGACAGCTAGGTTGGTTGGATGTCTCACAAGTTTTTCCCAAAATAAAGAAATTGATCCTGTGTGAAGACAGTTCTGCAGACCCCAAAAACTCAGTAGAATTCTTTGTAAGCTGTTTCTTCTGTTACCACTCTTTTTTCATTTAAAAGGTTGTATGTATGTCAGTGTTTAATGAAGTTATTGTTGTTTTAGCATTTAGAAATATTTGAATTTCTTGATAACTTCTACGACCGTTACATTCATGTTCTTACTGCACCACTTCCGGCTGATGCATCAGAAGAATGGCATGATATAGGTAAGAACAATTTAATTTTTTTTCCCTTTGAAAGGCAGTACAGTCCTGGTAATAGCAACAGACTTTTGATGCCTGCTGGGAACAGGCTAGCTGCAAGCTTCTATTCCTCCAGGGACAGGGATTATGTGGGCAGGAGTTTTCATAGCCCTTTCCTGAAACTGTGAATGCTGACATAGCTTGATGGTATACTTTGTAAAGATGCACTTCCTTCATGTGTGTTGAAAATAATGTCATAGTTTTTACTAGTCTAATTTTAAAGAATATTTACTTATTATAATATCAAAAAAGGCAAAAAAAAAAAAAAAAAAAAAGCCACAGTTGTTCTGACCTTCCAAAGAAATACAGTAAAACAAAAATCCACAAAAATATATCAGAAACTGCAATAGCAACTAAATTTAGTGTATGCTGACAGTAGAGGATTTACTTTTTGTACAACTTAAAGCATTAATTTATCTTGTAGATAATTATCAAACGGCAGAAATACTTGCCTCAGTTTTGGAGCTGCTGTCTTTTTGTGTGGAACGGCACAAATACCACATGAAGAGGTACATTATAAACAAAGATCTCCTGAGAAGAATACTGGTCTTGCTGAAATCCAAACACAAATTTCTGGCCTTGTGTGAGTATGGAACTGCTGTGATTTATTTTTAAAGGCTTTGTGTGTCCTATGTGGAAGGTGTAAGAGTGTTGATGTACACTTGAACTCAGAATTCATGCTCATTTGCTGTGTTTCATTGGCTACAATTAAGTCATTTGGGAAAAAAGAGGTAGCAGCTATCTGTAGCACAGACCAATGCAGTTTGTGGGTGAGAGAAGAACTGTTGTCTCTTTTGAAGTCTACAGGGATCCTTTCAAATCTCCATGACAGGATCCTTTGGAATAAGATTTCTTGCCTCATTTCAGTAGAAATTGTGTCCTTTCTTAATAATGTCCTGAATCTGGTTCTCACTGTGGAGAGTGAATGAAATCCTGGGAAGCAGGATCTTTAAAGACTCAGGGCTGGTTCTGGGAGGGGAACACGGAAGAAGAACACACAGGAGTTGATAGTTTAACTTGACGCATGCTGGAATGCATTGCTGCTGGACTTGAGACAAAAAATCCATGATTCTTGATGACCTTCAAATACCCAGGAAAGTCAAAGAAGGAAAGAAAGGTTACCTGTCAACAAATCTGCTTCTGTGCTTCGGGGCTGCATCTTCCGCTTGGGATAACACCAGGTTTTTCAATTCTTCCGTAAGAAGGTGGCAGCCCTGTCATGTGCTTGTTGAATGCTTGAATACCTTTCTTCACACAGGTGCTCTTCGCTTTCTGAGGAGGATAATTGGCCTGAAAGATGAACTGTATAACCGCTACATCACTCTGGGAAACCTGTTTGAACCAGTTGTAAATGCTATGTTGGACAACAGGAATAGGAGCAATCTGCTCAACTCTGCCTTGCTGGAGCTGTTTGAATTCATCCGAATGGTAAGTTCAGCAGCAGCTTCAGCACTGACATGTCCATGACCTTGCAGGGCAAGAGGCAAAAGGAAGATTTCCAAGATAGCAAACATCCTGTTTTAATGGAACGGTCACAAATTTTGGGACGTTGCTGAGTCTATTGTCCATTTCTAAGGGAAGTTTAATAATTCTCTCTAGATTTCAGGTCTTTTCCTAAGAATAAATCTGATTGCTCCCCATTCGTTCTTGACAAGAATATTTTGGTTCTAGATAAGGAATCAGTTACTTTCCAAAATAAAGTTGAAAGCTTTCCGATTTTGTGCATGCGAACTTTTGAGAGTGAAGCCCTGTTTTGTTCTTATTCAGGAGGGCATTCAGCTCCTTATTGCTCATATAGTTGAGAACTTCTCTGATGCACTGGAATCTCTCCAATACATTCCCACATTCCAGGGACTGAAGACAAAATATGAGCCAGAAAAAGACCAGCCAAATCAGAAACCAAACAGGTATGGCCCAGTTTCTGTCTAACGAGGATGCCAGTGCCTGCCATTCTGCAAGCCTACTGGTTGGTTTTTAATTTCCCATAGAGCAGCAGAAGCAGGTGGCTGGGATTGGGGTTGGATTTCATTCCTTCTGAAAACTTCTTGGGTTAGAGTAATCCCCCATCTACCTTTTATTGAGTAGAGCTGATGTGGTCAGTAGATTAAATGTTCCACTGAGAAAACTCTCAGCTTATGAAGAACAGAATCTTGCTCTGTTCTTCTGAGTTAGAATTCAGTCTGCCTCATTATCAGCTGTGTATTTGTGAAGCTTCTGGTGAGGGTGAAAGCAGGGATGGAGCTGGATTGTCTTCCCCGAGTCACCTAATTCATTCTAAAGCTTTGGAAGCCATTTATGGCCTGACTGAGTCTGAAACATCAGGCAAAGCTTTAATCACTTGTCCTGTGTCTCTTGCAGTGTCTCCTCCAAATTGCCTGGTGAGACATTTGTCAAAGGAGCAATGAGCTTACGGGTGGATGAAGATCAGTTCAGTGAAGGCGAAGAGAAGGCAGCTCCAATGCCACCAGCAAGCTCCAATGGCTCCTATCCACCATACACAGCCCAGACCACAGTGGAGACAGCCCCCAAGGTGGGAGAGAACTTTTATGGAAGCTCCTATCCTCGGGTAGGACAGCAGAGCAACCTCCTAGGGCTTCACTGGCTGTAATGCGGCACGGTCAGCAAATAGCCTTGTACAGGGTGTCTTAGGGATAAAATCATCCAAATCCCTGACTACTTTCACCAAGAATGAAACCCTGACTAGTTTAGGGTATGGTTTAAGGAGGATAGGATGGGACTGGAGTCTGCTGTTATCTGGTGGACACAGGGTAATTTTGCCTCTTCTGCATAACTAAACTGTTCCTACTCTGGCTTTCTTCCCTGCCCAGCTAGTGCTCTGTGTGTGTGATATACAGATGGGATTGCCTTTTTTGGAGTCTATTCCCCATCAGGGAATGAATACGTGTTTTTAAGCAGACAAAATGTAGGAAGTGATACCTCTTTTGTGCCTTTTACAGCTGAGCATTATTTGAATCTTAGCTTCCGAGGAGCTAGAGAAAACTCTGGCAAGAATTTTATTGCTCACCCCTTTTGACCTGGGGGCAAAACAGATGTGCAGACTGTATTTTTTTCAATGTGTGAATTTCATTTTTGTACCTTTTTCTAATTGGCAGAGAGGTCTATTTGAAATATTTGGTTATCCAGATGATGAAGATCGTGAGACATCTCCAAAGAAAAGAGCTCGTCTGGATTCCTAAAGGAAACTGAAATTTCTAAATAAGGACTTTTTAATGGGTTTTCCAATGCTGCAACTATTTAATGTCAAAATATGGAACCAGCTGCAGTACATGAAATATATCTCTCTTGTAATATATGTTATTATAGAATAAGAATGTAATGGTAATATATGTTTAAATTATAATAGAGTAAAATATAATATAAGTAATATAATTAATATTATGCAATATAGTAGTAATATGTAGTAACATATGTTAGGTAAATTGCTCCTGGAACAGTTTAAGGTGAAGCTGTTATGATGTTTTGGAGATTTAGCTGGTAGTTTAGGGTAATACCTAGTTTCAATTGTAGCTCTTGTTTGGAAAAAAATTGCTTTCTGTATAGATATGCTCAGATAGTTTGTTCATCAAAGAAGTTTATTTTGTACTAAAGATCCCAATGTACTTGTTTTACACCATTTGTAAGTATGTGGCAATATTAGTGCTGACCTGTAAAATTCAGGAATTAAAATTGAACTCTGTAGTTTCATAGGATGTGTTATTTGTAAGTACTATTTTAATAAAAAGTTACATGAAACCTGACTGGGTGGGTTTGCTTCTTTTCCTGTGAAGTACTGCTCCAGTCAGTGATGTCATGCCCTGAGCAAAGGGTAACCACATTCTTGGCTTCTCTTTCAATCTGTCATGGCCAAGCCAGTACAAGGTTTCAAAAATATTTCTACACTTTTTCGACTGAATTGCAGGTGGCATCTCAAACTTTGCAAATAAAGAAATTCTTTTTTCCTAATTTTATTTTAGCAGATTTCAGTATCTGGTTGTTTATGGGCTTTCAAGAGGCTGAGGCCAGTGGTTGAGCAAATCTGCACTGCAGGGATGCTCTGCAAATGCAAAAAGCAAAAGCAAAATTAGGAAAATTGAAAGTGGATAAAATTTATTTAAGTGGAGACATTTTTTGCTGAAAATAAATTTATCTTAAAAAAAAAAAAAATCCAAAAAACCAAGCCCAACCTAAACTGACCAAACTAAAATAATGTAATAACTATACAATGGCTCTTGACCAAGGCAGGCTTTTTTAATGGTAGTCTAGACTTTAATAGATTTGAGTTGTTTATTTCAAATATGTGTGAACAGATATTGCCTCTCCTGCCACATATACAGGGAAATTTAGGCCTCACTTAAAAAGGCAGAGTGCAAGAATCATGAAATCATGAGTTCAAAGTGTTTCTCTGAATTATCTGTCTATTTAAGATTTCCCTCTGCTAGAGAAAAATCTCTGTTACAGAAGTTGCAAGTTAAGCAAATCTATCTGCATGGAAAGTAAACCAGGTTACAAACACTGTTTTGTGGCTATTTAGATATAGCTCATATTGGTGACTGTCCTATTCCAAATTAGAGGATTGCAAGAGGATAAACATATCTCTAAACAAAATTAAAGTGCAACCCTTACACTGGTTGCTTTTCTTGTCTCCAGAAAGCAGCAAAAATCTGGGTAGTTTTATCTCTAAAGGTTCGATGTATGAGTGGACAAAAAACTCTGTGCAAGTGGAAGTTACTGGAATGCTGTTACTCCTCAGGAATTTGGTTGCAGAGCTGGAAGATTTCAAATTCCAGATTCCCAGAATGTCATAGTTCCAACTGTAATTTGGGTGGGGAACTGGAAGATTCTAAATACCTGACACCTGACTTCTGTTATTCCCAAGGAATTTGGAAGGGGAACTGGAGGATTCCAAATTCTCCATACCTGGAGTACCATTATTCTCCGGAAAATATTGTGGGGAGCTGCAGGATTCCAAATTCATGACACTATGAGTGCTGTAATTCCATAGTTTTGCTGGGAATCTGGGAGGGAAGCAGGAGGATTCAAAATTCTCACTGCCAGGATTGCTGTTATTCCATGGGAATTTGAGAGGAGAAGTGGAGCTTTCAAAATTCCCAACCCTGGGAATGCCATAATTCCAGAGGAGTATGGGAGTGGACCTTAAGGAATCTGAATTCCTGACACTTCAAGTTCTGTTATTCTTTGGGGTTTTGGGTGGGAATTTAGAGGGTGTAGGAAGGATCTTACATTCCCGACTCCCGGAATGCCATTATTCCATGCGATATTGAAAGTGCAACTGGAGGATTCTCAATTCTCGACCCCAGAATGCTCTTTTTCCATGGGGATTTGGGTGCTGTCCTGGAGGGTTCCAAATTTCTGACTCCCAGAATTGTGTTGTTCCCTGGGAATTTGGGTGGGGAGCTGGAGAATTCTAAATTCCTAATGCCTAGGATGCCGGATATCCATGGGAATTTGTAGGGAAAGAGGGGAATTCTGAATACCCCATGCCTGGAAGACCATCATTCCATGGGATGTCTTCTGAGGATCTGGAGGAGTCTAAATTCCTGACATCGGGAATGCTGTAGTTCTGTAATTTCAGTAGGAATCTGAGAGGGAAGCAGGAGGATTCCAAATTCTCGATGCCCAAATCGCCGTTCTTCCATGGGAATATGTGAGGGGAACTGGATGATTCAAAATTCCCATAACTGGGAATAACATAATTCCGTGGGAATTTGGGAGTGGAACTGAAGGATTCTCAATTCCTGACACCTGGAATGCTGTTATTCTTTGGGGTTCTGGTGGGAATTTGGGAAGGGAGCTGGGGCATTCTAAGTTCCTGATACCTGGAAAGCCGTGATTCCATGGGAAATTGGCTGCAGTGTTGGAGGATTCAAAATTCCCAGTGTCCAGAATGCTGTAATTCCATGGTCTTTGTGGGAATTTGGGAGGGGGACTGGAGGATTCTCAATTTCTGACACCTGGAATGTTGCTATTGCTTGGAATTGGGTGGAAGTTTGGGAAGCCTTATGGGCGATTCTAAACTCCTGACTCCCGGAATGCTATTTTTTCCGTGGGAGTAGGGGAGTAGAACAAGATGATGCTCAATCCCTAAAACCAGGGAACTAGTTATTCTATGGGAATATGATCGGAATTTGAGCAGGCTATGGGGCATTCTTATTTCCTGACACCTGCGTGCCATTTATGCATGGAAAATTGGGAGGGCATCTGGAGAATTCTCAATTCCTAAGGGCCAGGATGCTGCAATTCCATGAGAACTGGGAGGGGAACGGGAGATGTTGAAACTTCCAATGTCCAAACTCCTGTTATCTCATGGAAATTTGGGATGGAACATGGACAGTTCGAAGTTCATGATGCCTGGAATCTTTCTTTTCCATGGGAATTTGGGAGCGGAACTAGAGGGTTCAAATTTTCCAAGGCCCAGAATTCTGTAATTCCACTGGAGTCTGGGAGTGGAACTGGAGGTTTCTCAATTCCTGACACCTGGAATGCTGTTATTTTTAAGGATTCTGGTGGGAACTTGGAGGGCCTACAGCGATTCTACATTCCCGACACCCGGAAATGCCATTATTCAATGGGATATTGGGACTGAATTTGGAGGATTCTCAATTCCTCAGAGCCGGAATGCTGTTCTTCCATGGGGGTTTGGGTGCGGCGCTGGAGGGTTCTAAATACCCAATGCCTAGAATGCTGTAATTCCTGGTGTTTGTGGGAATTTGGGAAGGGAGCTGGAGGGTTCTCAATTCCTGACGGCTGCAATGTTGCTCTTCCTTGGGAATTGAATGGGATTTTGGGATGCTTTAGGGGGGATTCTAAATTCCCGACAAGCGGAATGGTGTTATTGCATGGGAGTATGGGAGTTGAATTGGATGATTCTCAATTCCTGATGCCTGGAATATCATTATGCCATGGGAATATGTTTGGAATTTGAGAAGACTGGGGAATTCTAATTTCCCAACACTGGGATTTGGGTGCAGAGCTGGAGGATTCCAAATCCCTGACGCCCAGAATTCTGATATTCCCTGGGAATTTAGAAGGGGAACTGGAGGATTCCATATTCTCCATACCTGGAATGCCATTGTTCTCTGGGAATTTGTGTGGGGAGCTGCAGGTTTTCAAATTCCTGACGCCAGGAATGCTGTAATTCCACAATTTGAGAGGGAATCTGGGAGGCAAGCTAGAAGATTCAGAATTCTATCTGCCAGGATTTCTGTTAATCCATGGGAATTAAAATTCTGAAAACCGGGAATGCTGTAATTCTACGGGAGTCTGGGAGTAGATCTGGGGGATTCTCAATTCCTGACACCTGGAATGCTGTTATTCTTTGGGATACTAATGGGAATTTGGAGGTCGTAGGGGTGATTCTCAATTCCCGACACCCAGAATGCCATTATTCCATGGGAATATGATTGGAATTAGAGAAGGCGATGGGGGATTCTAAATTCCTGACACCTGACATGCTATTATTCCATGGGAAGTTGGGAGGGCACCTGAAGATTTCTAAATTCCTAATGCCCAGGATGCTGCAAATCCATGGGAATTAGAGAGTGGGGGAGGGGGTCTGGAGGGGTCCGAAATGGCGATGCCTGGACTGCTGTTATTCCATGAGAATTTTGGAGGGCACATGGAGAATTTGAATTTCATGATGCCTGGAATCCTATTTTTCCACATGAGGGAAACTGGAGGGTTCAAAATTCCCAACACACAGAATACCATTATTCCATGGGAATTTGGGAGTGGAATTGGAGGACTGAAAATTCCTGAAATCTTGAATGCTTTTATTTGATGGGAATTAGGGGGGAATTTGGTAGAGTGTACGGAGTGCTAAATTCCTGACACCCAGCATGCCATTATTCCATGGGAATTTGGGAGGGCAACTGAGATCCTCTCAATTCCTGATGTCTGGAATGCTGTTACTCCACGGGAATTTGGTTGCGGAGCTGGAAGATTCCAAATTCCTTGATACCCAGAACGCCATTATTCCAGTCGCAGTTTGGGTGGGGAACTGGAGGATTCCAAATCCCTGACTCAGAATTCTGTTACTCTCTGGGAATTTGGAAGGGGAACTGGCGAATTCTAAATTCCCAATGTCGTGGCAGATATAATTCCATGGGAATTCGGGAGGGGAACTAGATGATTCTACTTTCCCCCTGCCTGATAATGCTTTTATTCCATGGGCACTTGGGAGGGCATATGGAATATATGAAATTTCTAATGCCTGGAATGCCATTATTTCAAGGGAATTTGGATTGGGAACTGGAGGATTCTTATTCCTTACACGTAGAATGTTGCTATTCTTTGGGAATTGGGTGAAATTTTAGGTTGTTAAAATTGCTAAAACGCAATTTTTAAATTGCTAAAATTTAGGTTGGGGGGTTCTCAATTCCCGACACCCAGAATGCTGTTATTCCCTGGGGAATTGAATGCAAAGCTGGAGGATTCCGAATTCCTGAGAGCCAGAATCGTGGTTTTACCTGAAAATTTGGAAATGCAACTGGAAGATTCCAAATGTCTGATTCAGGAAAGCTGTAATTCCATAGTTTCGGTGGGAATCTGGGAGGGAAGCAGGAGGATTCAAAATTCTCGCTGCCAGGATTTCCATTATTCCATGAGAATTTCTGAGTGGAACTGGAGAATTCTGTATTTATATTGCCTGGGATGCCAGAATTCAATGGGAATTTGGGAGGGGAAGAGGAGGATTTCAAATACCTATCTCAGGAAGAGCGTTATTCCATGGGAAGATTTGTGAGGATCTGAAGGATTCTAAATTCCTAACGCCAGGAATGCTGTTGTGAAAAACACGGTTCACTGTTTTGGGAGAATTAAAGGGTTTAATAAAAAAGACAATAGGAGACATATATAAAGCAAAGGGTTCAAATGGCCGGGTGCTTGGCATGCTGCCGAGAGCACACCACTGCTTCGGGAACACCCCTTTAAATACCTTCTACAATCCATCCCTTTGTTACATATTCATAGACCTTCCTGCATAGTCAGCTGTTTCTGGGAACTGTTTAGCATGGCCACTCCTTGGGTCCGCCTATTTAGAGTGTGCATGTTTCTTGGCTTGTGGTTTTATTCTTCTCCTTATCCCTTTTAATTTGGGTGGTGGTCCCAGCGGTGAGTGTTGATAATTGTCCTGTCAGCTGGAGGGTCCCCATCACATGTTCACGGGCTCTTATCTTTGACTAAGTGGGTAGTTTAAGCATACTATCTCTAAAAAACTTATGTCTGACTTTTACTATTCACCAAGACTATATCCATATAGAAATGCTATTTTGACATTATACATATAGCATTTATCCCAATACTTGCAAAGAGCCAACAACGTCATGCATTTATAACACAAATATATTTCGTGTCAGCTCCAAATACCCCTCCCCACTTCAAAAAACCCACCCAGAATTTTGGGGCGAGCTCCCCCTCCTCGGGCACCTGCGGGATGCGGGGGGCGATGGTCTGGGGGCGAAGGAGCTGCGGATACAGAGAGCGGGGAACGCACGTGGTGCCTCCTCTCGATCCTCTTTATCCTTCCTCCTCCTCTGTCTCTCCTCTTCCTTCTCCTCCTCCCATTCCTCCGACCCTCTGGCTGCGTGGTCAGGCCGGGACACGAAGGGAAAAGGACCGATGACCCCCAAATCCAGCTGGGGAAGCGGACCTTTGAAGGGGAAAATGGGAAAGAGGTGGGAGAGGGGGGACAGGGGGAAGTGGGACCCACTGAGGGTCCCCCAGTTAACCCCAGGACCCCCAAGCCCCGTCCCAGCCCCCCCAGTTCCCTCCGCACCCCCGGCTGAGTGGGGGGCTCAGCCCAGGACCCGTCGTCGTTCGGGGCTCCCCCGAGTGCAGCGAACGGGAGAGTTCCCGGCTCGGAGCGGCCCCAGCACAGGAGGGGATCCTGTCCCTTTTTGAGGGCGTTTAAGGCTCTTCAGATCCATTTGAAAAGGAGTTTTTCTCTTTTTAAGGTTTTTGGGTCGGGTCCCACCACTACAAGGGTTTTTTTCTCTCCCCATTTTAGGGTGTTTGTGGGGCCACAGCCCCAAAGGCCCCTTTTAAGGGGGGATCATGATGGCTTAAAGTTACATTTGTAGGGGAGCTCCCACTACAACCCCCTGTAGGAGATGTTTTGTCCCCCAGGGTGGATTTTAGGGATTGTCTCTACCATCGCTGCTTTAAAGAGCCGTCAATTGGAAGCCACACTGAAACTGCACTTAAAAGTGCAACACCATTCCCGCTGATTCCGGCAGTGGACCCCGGGGGGTTTGGGGTTCCCGGGAGGTTTTGGTGGTACCTGGGCGATGCCAGTGACAGAGCTGGGGACCCCGTGGCGGGTATGAACCTTCTCACTGCGCTCGGGCAGCTCCAGCGTGTTCAGGGAGATCCTGGGGGGACCGGGGGGTTCTCTGCAAATCCCATGGGACCCCCCTGAACTCTCCTCACCGCTGGATCTGCTGCAAGCATCTCACCCAAATCACTGAGATCTGTGATGAGTGACAGCCTAGGAGTGTTTCTCACTGTCTGCCGCACTGCACGGAACACCCCAGGCAGAGCACTCCAGGAGGAAACTTCCATGCGTTTCTTCCCCTTCTGGTCTAATCCCTGCCATATTTCCAGAGACATTCCTGGCAGGTGTGCCCCAGGTCATCTGTGAATTCCTCAGCCTCGATCTCCTCTGTTTCCCAGCACCTCTTGGTGACCTGGGCAGTGCCAGCCGTCACCACGAATGTCCTGGATCGCAGCTGGAAGGAGAGAATTCCTGGCTGTCCTTGGTGAGCCCATGGGATCCGCGGACGCTGCCGTGGGACAGGAGGGCACAGGTGGAAACCTCCTGCAGCAGGGGTTCCCTGGATGCAGCAAAGGGAGCTCCAAGGGTCCCCGGTGTCCCCACCTGCAGCACAGGGCGGGGAAAGCCGGGATGGCCTGGAATAGGGGTCAAGGGTGTCCTCAGTGCTGAGGGAAGGAGGGGCTGGGTGCTGGGAAAGGCAGGAATAGGGGTGCAGGGGGTCTCTGGGTCAAGGAGAAGGGGACTCTGCGGGCTGGGAGAGGCGGGATGGCCGGGAAAGGAGTGCCGGGGTTACTGGTGACGGATAAGGGGGTGCAGGGTGGAACACATGGCTGGGAATGGGGGTTCAGGGGGATCAAGGCGCCCGGGAATGTGGGTGTAGGGGCCTCTCCGTGCTCCGGAATGGGCGATCAAAGAGTCCCGGGGCCGGGGGTCCCCCTCAGCTCTGGCCGCCCCCCGGGGCCCCCAGGAGCGCCCCAGCCCCAGCGCTGGAGCCATGGCGCTGCTCGGCTGCGGCCCCGCCCCTGAGCAGCCTCCGGCCCCGCCATTGGCTCCGCTCTTTCCTTTCAGCCAATGACAGCCCGAGTGTTCAGAGGCGTCACCGGTCGCCGGGCAGATCCCAGCATTGCCGCCGGCTGCGGAAGGCAAAAGGCAACAGCGTCAGAGGGAAGCGCGGGGGAGGGCACGGGGCAATTCCCAGGAATTCCCCTGGATCCCCTCCCGGGATCCTCCGGGACCCTCCTCGGCCGCGCCCTGCGGGACCCCCGGGCCGGGCTGTGCTCAGCTCCCGGGGCCTGCGCTCCAGCTCTGCCTGCAACCCGCCGCCTCCGGCCCAAAGCGGGGCAAGCACCGCCAGCCGCGGATCCATTTTTTCCTGCGCTGCGGCTCCGAGCCCCGGCGGAGCAGGACTGGGCGCTGCGACTGCGAGCCCTGATTGCCAATCTCCTTCTCTCTCTTTCTCCTGTTCTCTCCCTTTGCTGTGGGTGATCATCAATCCCAGAGCGGCCGGAGAGCCCCGTGCCCAGGTCGGGTTTCCCAGGAAAGGGAGGCCTGGGGGTGAGGTGCCCAGGGCCGGCCGGGAATGGGAGTCCCGTAATCCCGAAGTTAAAAATAACCAGAACCGAAGCCTTTAACTACGCCACTCTTTATCACTACAAGCAGCAGAGAAGCTAAGGAAACATTCATATGGTGGTACTGCTGCCTAACCACACCCAAAAAGAAGTGCACCACACACCCTGGGAACTCTCACAGAATGGAAGGAGGGTTGCAGGTTTATAAGAGTGCCCATGGACTTATTGTGTCTGGTGTTGTTTAGGGCTGTTTGTATGGTGAGCTTAGAACTGGAGGACGAAGGCAATTTTTAGCAGCTGGTCCTGTAGCTGACTGTATGGTGTCCGGAGGGGTTCCCGAATCTTGTATTGGCTCGCTTTTCCAGGGGCTTTTTATCTTCAAGGAACTCCCCTGAAGAGTGGTGTTTCAGGAGCTTTGCGATTTTACATGTTGGGTGCGTTCTTTCAATTGATGGACAGGAGGGGAGCAGCAGCAGCCAGGCCGGAAATGAGGCAGGGGAGAGGGCGAAGTGGGAAGTAACAGGGAAAAAACTGGAACAGGGAATACAACAAACTGGATTTAAGGAAGGGAATACAACAACCGGATTAAAGAATGAACTGGGGTCATACAGAACAGTGTATCACATGATAAGGTAAGTGACAATTCCAACTCTCTAACAATCCTTATTTACAGCCTTCAGGGGAGATCATTTATCACAGTGCTGCAGCTTAATATTAAATCTGGTTTTTGCTGATCCCGTGCTGGGGATTTTTCAAATGCTCTCAGCCCCTGGCTCATAACAGGGTGAAGGAGCCCTGGCCCAGGCTCTGGCCCTGGGACACGGGGACGCTGCCGGGGGGTCCCTGTCCCCCTGTGCCACCCCCAGGGCCCGGCCCCTGTCCCCGTGTCAGGCTCTGGGGTCGATCTCATGGAACATCCTCTGGGGGAGGCTGCGGCACCTAGGGCGGGGGGACCTGGGGGGACAGGGGACCCCCCTGTGCACGAGCAGCGTTGGACTGTGAGGGGGGAACGGGACAGAGTGACCTCCCCAGTGACCTCACACAGCCCTGGGATGTCACACAGCTCTGTGATGTCACACAACATCCTATGATGTCACAAAGTCGTTGTGATGTCACACAGCACCCTATGATGTCACACAGCACCCTATGATGTCACACAACACCCCATGATGTCACACGGCCCCTGTGATGTCACACAGAACCTTATGATGACGCACAACACCCTATGATGTCACACAGCCCCTGTGATGTCACACAGCACCCTATGATGTCACACAGTCATTGTGATGTCATACAGCCCTGTGATGTCACACAACCCATGTGATGTCACACAGCACCCTGTGATGTCACACAATCTTTGTGATGTCACACAGCCCCCAGTGATGTCACACAACCCCTGTGATGTCACATTGCCTTGTGATGTCACACAGCCTCTGTGATCTGTGAAGTCACAGTCATTGCTGTGATGTCACACAATCTGCCCTGGGATGTCACACGGCCATTCTGTGATGTCACATCCTGCTCCAGGATGTCACAGCCCCTCTCTGATGTCACATAGCCACCCTGTGATGGCAGAACACGCTCTCTGATGCCACAGCCTTCTCTGGGACATCACACAGCTGCTCTGTAATGTCACAGTCTGCTGTCTGATATCACAGAGCCACCCTCTATGATGGCACAGTCTCCTCTGTGACCTCACTGCCCTCTCTATGGTGTCACACAACCGTCCAGTGCTGTCACAGCCCACTCAGCAATATCACAGCCTGTTCTGTGATGTCACAGCCCAATCTGTGACCTCACACAACCCACCCTGTGCTGTCACACAGCCCCTTTCTGACATCACAGCTGCTCTCTGGCTCCATGACACAGCCACAGAGGTGCTGCTGTGCCACAGCCCCCTCTGGGACATGACACAGCCCCTGCCAGTGCTGAGCACTGTGAGCTCTGCCTGTGCCCTGCTCGTGTCCCTGCCATGCCCTGGCAGTGCCCCAGCCCTGCTGGGCTGTCACAGGAGCTGCTCCTGGGCAGAGCTGTCTCTCTGCAGCGCTGCCCTTGCCAGGAGCTGCCTCTGTGCTGGAGCCTGGCCCAGCTCAGCAGCACAGGCACAGCACAAGGACTTGAATCACCCTCTCAGGGCTTTGGTGCTGTTTGCATCAGATTCAGTACCTAAAAGAGTGTGCTTAAAAAACTTCTCAAGAGCTCCAAGTGAGATTGAAGCACTGAAGTTTCTCATATTTAACTAGATCCCAGTGAGGGCCAGAACTGAGAAAGTGTCCTCAGGTCTCAGTTAGAGCAGAACACTGGAGGCACTGATGGCAGGTGGGGACAAAGCAGGGAAAGGTGTCTCTGGTGCTGAGCACAGCAATTCTTTGTTTCTCCAGTTGTTCTCTGCTATGACAAAAGGATCCACCATCTCTGAAGCAATCCATCCATCTCTCCCAGGTCTCTCATCAGCTGTCCTCAGACTCCACTCCACTGAGCACAGAGTTCCTTTGCCCCTATGCAGTAATCATGTTCTTGCAGCCGCCAAACCCCACCTTGGGATGTCTCTGGGCCCTCTCCAAGGTGTTGGCAAATGAAAACATTCTCCTAGTAGTATAAGGAATTTAGCAGAAGAACAAGGCTAGCCAGTCTTGTTTGTTCTTGCTACTTTTGTATGGGAACAATCCTTGCATAGATAGAATTTTGGAGGCCAAATCACAATTTTAGTCATGGCCCCTGGACGAGAAGTTTGGTTCATTTCCATAGGTGGAAAGAAGCAGTGCCCGAGTGTCTCAGGACTAGATGAGAGGTGACCACCAGAGGCTGTGCTGACACCTTTTGTCTGGGAAAAATCCTTGAATACAAGGAATTTTTTAAGGTAAGTCCAATTTCAGCCATGCTCATCAGGAAGGAGGGAGGTTTCTTTTCCATAGAAAGAAAAGCACAGGGCCCCAGTGCTCCTGGGACTGATGAGAAGCAACCCTCAACATGCCAGGATCTGCCAGACCTGCCAGGTGGTCCATGGGAGGCCAAATGAGCCAGACCTGTTCCATCTTCCCTTTGGTTCCATGGGGTCCCACAGTGTCACAATGGTCTCCATGATTCCACGGGGCCTTGCAATGCCACAGTAGTCTCCATGGATCCACGGTGCCCTGTAGGATCACAACGGCGCTTTAGCTGCACAAGGCCCTGTAATGCAACCATGGCTTCTTGGTTCCACACAGCCCTGCTGCTGCTCACTGGCCCCCTGCGACTATGTGGCCCAGCAGTATCACAGTGATGTCTTTGGTTCAACAGGGTCCCCAGAGTGTCACAATGGTCCTTTAGATCCTTGTTACCTTGCAGTTTTACAATGATCCCTTTGATTCATTGTGCCCTACAGTTTCACAATGGTGCCTTGATTCCATGGCGTCCCCAAAGTGTCACGATGGTCTCCACAGGAAGGAAACCACAGAGCCCCAGTATTTCAGGGGTTAATGAACTGCAGACACCAGAGGCCAAGGCCAGCCAGACATGTCTGTAATGGCAGCTTTTGTGTAGGAGAAATCTTTGGATATAGGACTTCTGGAGGTGGAATCCCAATTTTGACTGTGGGCACCTAGAGAAGAAGGATGGTTCTTTTCCACAGGAAGGAAAGCATGGAGCCCCAGTGTTTCAGGACAGAATAGAGGTGACCACCAGAGGCCAAGGTCAGCCAGACCTATGTGTCCTGGCAACTTTTGTCTGAGAGAAACTCTTAGGGATAGGAATTTTGGGGGGAAAGTACTAATTTTGGCCATAGGTGCCTGTGCCAAGAGGGACGTTTCTCTTCCATATGAAGGAAAGCACTGAGCCCCAGGGTTTGAAGGCAGGTGAGACCTGGTCCCCAGGTAGACAAGGGCAGCCAGACTTGTTGCTAATGGCAGCTTTTGTGTAGGAGCAATCCCTGGATATTGGGAATTTTGAAGGGGGAATCCCACTTTGGGCATGGATGCTTGAGTCAGAAGGGCAATTATTTTCCTTTTGAAAGAAAGCCCAGGGCCCCAGTGTTTCAGAGGCACATGAGAAAAGACCCTCAACATGCCAAGGGAAGTTGGACCAGTCAGGCCAAGCCAAACAGACCTGTTACCTGTTCCCTTGTTTCCATGGGGCCTTGTAGTGTCACAATGGGAGTGTCATATTGGATCCTCGGTTCCATGAGGCTCAGCTGTGTCACACTGGCCTCTTGTTTCCATGGGGCTTCACAGTGTCACAATGGTCCCTTGTTTCCATGAGGCCTTGCAGTGTCAGAATGCTTTCCTTGGTTCCATGGGATTGCACAATGACATAATGACCCCATGGTTCCACAAGACTGCAGTGTCTCAACAGTCTCCATTATGAAGTGTCACAATGGCCTCTTGTCTGCACGATTCCCTGGTGTGTCACAACGGGCGCCTCTTTCTTCCATGAGGCCTTGCAGTGTCACAGGGGTCTCCTTGGTACCACAGTATTGGGATATAAATACTATGAGGAACAGGGCAAATGAGAGATACTGTAAAAGATGGTTTATTGCCTTATGGCATCAGTCTCATAGAATGGTGAGATACTAATGGTGCTACATCCAACAATCTAACAGAAGCTGCCTCATTCTCAGTTATAATACATTATGTTAGTTTTTAGCCAATCAAATACTTCTACAAAGCTTGCTAGTGTCTTTTTATACCAATCACTTATTGCTTTGCCTTTCACGGCCTTGCCAAAATGCGTCATTTTTCAGTCAATCATCTAACACTTCACAAACTGACATGAATATATCTAAAAATTTTAACTAACTTTATAACAGGTTCTATTACTAAACTTTAAAGTCTTTTATTATCTTATTTAATATATTGCTTTGCTTACAAATTACATATTTCTGTTTGCTTAAAATATATTTTTTCTTAAACTGCAAACTTTTATTCTTGTTTTATATCTGTTTCACTTTAATGCTTTAATTCTCCAAGGCTTCTCCAAGGTGTGAGAGTCCATCTGAGCCTCTCGTCTGTTTCTGCCCAACGACCCTCGCCTGAGGCCTGCGCTGGCCAGGGATGGGAGGAACGCCAAGTGACTGTTCCGCAGGTGATGCCCACCAGGACTGGTTTCTCATGACAACTAGTCACGGGGCGCTGACTCAACAAAGCTCCCACAGATGGAAGAACAATGGACTGGTCTGGTATGGGCTGCCCTGCGTGTGTTCATAACAACAAAGATGGTTTGGTGTGCCTTGAAACGTCCTGTTTCCACCTGTTCCTCAGGGTAATGAGCTCCACATACAATAGTCCATAAATCTTCCCACCTTTTGGCCAGAAGCCACTCACCTTGGGAAAGGACTATAAAAGTGACTTTCTCAGAGGAGACCCCCTGAGATCTCCCCAGACAGCAACAGACATCTATTGGCTGCTCCACGAGGATTCGTCTGCCTGTCTTGGTAGCTATAAGCCCGACCCCCCTTTCTCTCTCTCTCTCTCTCTGTCCCACTATCGCATTTTAGTTGTCACTAAATAAAGTGCATTTCTGTAGAAGTAAACTGTTTTTGTCCCCTGCTGTGTCTTTTGCGCTCTGAGGTCCATAAAAGAACCAGTCACGACTCCCGCTCGGGTTGGGCGGACTGTGACAGCTCCCGGTGTTTTTCTGGGTTTCCAGTCCAGAGCATTTTGAATAGTTCCAAGAAAATGAAAAACCACAGTCCAGGGAACTTCACTGCCTCAGCTAGCTAAAAAAATACTGACTAAAAAACAGAGGAGAGCTCCCTCTCACTGCCCGTCCATGCTGCAGACAACACAGTCAGGAGTGGGAAAGCTGTAGCTCTTATCTATATATTTTGAAAACAACTGCCTCAGACATTCCACCGCTTCTTCTTCTCCCCCCACTTCACTCTCAAATATAGTTTTAAAGGTGGAAAAGTTATTTCTGGACTAAACAGATGGATGGGAATACAATTCAACATGATAAATTCACCCCAGGACAAGATGTAAACTGAATTAAATGGTGTTAAGTGTTGTTCTTTTCCTAAGTTAAGTTTAGTATACGTTATAAGCTGAGTTAAATACTCTTAAGTGTTATTCCTCGGTTAAATTGTTACAGTCATAGGTTAAAAGTTAGGTTAAATACTGTTAAGTGCTGTTCTTTTGCTAAATTGTGAAGATCAAATTATAAGTTAAGGTTAAGGTATAAGTTAAGTCCTGTTGAGTTGGAGCTCTGTTGGGCTTTGAGGCCGCATTCCTTTTATCCTTGCCCTCACTGTCCTTTTGTCACACCCACGTGAGCACACACACAGGGAGAGCTCTCGGTTCATTTCTGGTTTGATTGACTGGATTTTGTTTGGTTTTGTTGTTGCTTTGTTTCTTTGGTGTGCCTGAAGTGTCCAGTCCAGGAGTAGGGTGACTTTTGGCAAGGAACTTTGTTGTGCTGCAGCTTAACATTAAATCTGGTTTTTGCTGATCCCGTGCTGGGGATTTTTCAAATGCTCTCAGCCCCTGGCTCATAACAGGGTGAAGGAGCCCTGGCCCAGGCTCTGGCCCTTGGACATGGGGATGCTGCTGGGGGGTCCCTGTCCCCCTGTGCCATCCCCAGGGCCCGGCCCCTGTCCCCGTGTCAGGCTCTGGGGTCGATCTCATGGAACATCCTCTGGGTGAGGCTGCGGCACCGGGGGCGGGGGGACCTGGGGGGACAGGGGACCCCCCTGTGCACGAGCAGCGTTGGACTGTGAGGGGGGAATGGGGCAGAGTGACCTCCCCAGTGACCTCACACAGCCCTGTGATGTCACACAGCTCTGTGATGTCGCACAGCACCCTATGATGTCACACAGCACCCTATGATGTCACACAGCACCCTATGATGTCACACATCTCTGTGATGTCACACAGCACCCTATGATGTCACACAACACCCCATGATGTCACACAGCCCCTGTGATGTCACACAGAACCTTATGATGACACACAACATCCTATGATGTCATACAGCCCCTGTGATGTCACACAGCACCCTATGATGTCACACAGTCATTGTGATGTCACACAGCCCTGTGATGTCACACAACCCATGTGATGTCACACAGCACCTTGTGATGTCACACAGCCCCCAGTGATGTCACACAGCCTCTCTGATCTGTGAAGTCACAGTCATTGCTGTGATGTCACACAATCTGCCCTGGGATGTCACATGGCCATTCTGTGATGTCACATCCTGCTCCAGGATGTCACAGCCCCTCTCTGATGTCACATAGCCACCCTGTGATGGCAGAACACGCTCTCTGATGCCACAGCCTTCTCTGGGACATCACACAGCTGCTCTGTAATGTCACAGTCTGCTGTCTGATATCACAGAGCCACCCTCTATGATGGCACAGTCTCCTCTGTGACCTCACTGCCCTCTCTATGGTGTTACACAACCGTCCAGTGCTGTCACTATTGCCCACTCAGCAATATCACAGCCTTTTCTGTGCTGTCACAGCCCAATCTGTGACCTCACACAACCCACCCTGTGCTGTCACACAGCCCCTTTCTGACATCACAGCTGCTCTCTGGCTCCATGACACAGCCACAGAGGTGCTGCTGTGCCACAGCCCCCTCTGGGACATGACACAGCCCCTGCCAATGCTGAGCACTGTGAGCTCTGCCTGTGCCCTGCTCGTGTCCCTGCCATGCCCTGGCAGTGCCCCAGCCCTGCTGGGCTGTCACAGGAGCTGCTCCTGGGCAGAGCTGTCTCTCTGCAGTGCTGCCCTTGCCAGGAGCTGCCTCTGTGCTGGAGCCTGGCCCAGCTCAGCAGCACAGGCACAGCACAAGGACTTGAATCACCCTCTCGGGGCTTTGGTGCTGTTTGCATCAGACTCAGTCCCTGAGAGAGTGTGCTCAAAAAACTTCTCAAGAGCTCCAAGTGAGATTGAAGCACTGAAGTTTCTCATATTTAACTAGATCCCAGTGAGGGACAGGACTGAGAAAGTGTCCCCAGGTCCCAGTTAGAGCAGAACACTGGAGGCACTGATGGCAGGTGGGGACAAAGCAAAGAAAAGGTGTCTCTGATGCTGAGAAAACCTGGATGTATTTCAGGAATGCAAAGGGCCAGGGCCTGAGCCCCAGCCCCTGGCAAGGCAGATCCTGTCCCTCCCTCATTGCTCAGGGCTCTTCCCAGGGCACTGGACTCTGGGGATGTGCAGTGCCAAGGGCAGGACCATGGGGCAGCCCCTGCCAGGCTGTGAGCAGGGACAAGGAGGCAATGAGGCCCCAGCACAGCCAGGCTCACTTGTCCCCTGCTGGTCTCAGGCCCAGGGCCAGCAGCCATGGCCCAAGTGCTGCAGCAGTTGGCTCTGGCAGGGCCTTTCAGCTGCTGCCCATCCCTGTGCCCTCTGCAGCCCAGGCTGTGCCACGGTGTCCATGCGCTGCCCTTTGCTGCCAGCTCTGCCTCCTGCTGCCTCTGCCTGGCCACACAAACACTTGGGCTGCTCCAGACTCCTTCTGGGCCATGTGCTGCATCACAGTCCTGCCCTGGCAGAGAAATTCCTTTCTCCTTGTGTCCAGTCTGGGCCTCCCCAGCTGCCCTTGGTGCCAATATTTCTTTTTCAGGCTGTTTTATGCAATGAAGAAAAGCTCCACCATCTGTGGAACCTCCCTTCAATCCCTCTCAGGTTACTCCTTGTTATAATGTGATACCAGAGGTATAAGGAATGTCTTACCTGTCCCTCCTGTCCTTATCCTATTGGCAGACAGCCAGAAATCCCCTCCCTGACCCTTTCCTAGAAAAAGCCAAGACCTGAGATCCTCTTCCTCTTTTGCCCTGCCACCACCATGCAATAAAGGAAAGGCAAGGAGCCTCTTTTGAACCTCGTGCTTGTCTCATATGCTAGACCTAGCTTCTTCTTATGGATAGAATAGGAAGAAGTTACAGTTTGTAGCAACTTCTGTTCTGTTCTCAGTCTCCACTGAGCCCAGGGCCCTCAGCCTCTGCCTGATGATGATGTGATGAGGCCTCCAAACCCAGTCTTGGTAGATTTTTGGGTCATCTCCAAGGTCTTTGTAAATGGAAACATAGTGGTCAAAGTCAATGAAAAATGGAGTGTTATTCTCTCCCAGAATTTGCAGTGACAGAACAAGGGTCCATATCATTAAACTGGATCAATGTGGATCTACATTTGTTAGAAGAAGAAAATATTTTACAATGAGAGTGTCACAAAACTGCAAGTGCTTTTCCAGGGAAGTGGATGCCCCATGCCAGGAATGCTCCAAGAGCAGGAGCTTTGTGCAACCTGACATGGTGAAACCCCTGCCCTCCCCAAGGATAGAATTCCTCTTGTGTGGGTTCTCTCACATGCTGGGTGGCCTCACAGCACTTGTGGCCAGAATGTCTGCTGAGGGCCAGCCAGGCTGCTGCAGTGACAGTGACCTCACAGCCATCACCATTGCAGCCATGTCCCTGGGCCTGGCTCTTCCCTTTCCTCTGTCCCTGTCCTGTCTCTGCAGGGATGAACAGTTTTGTCATTATTATCTTGTCCCCAAGGGTGCTGGGGCCAATTGCTTCCCAGTCAGGTTCCTGGAGCACAAGTGGCTTTGCAGAGCCCAGCCAGAAATGCCCCTGAGGCAGCAGCTCTGCACTGGTGGCCACCAGGCCAGCTTGCCAGGGGAGGCTTCTGGCCATGCCCTGCAGGGAGCTGCTGCTGCTAAGGTGACTTTGCTGTCTCAGGCTCTCCCTGGCACAGGTCCCACCCTGGCACTCTGTATTTGTGTTCTTCCCTGTGCTGGGGCTGCCTGGGGCTTTTCCTGCAGCGGGACCTGGCCTGGCCATGTGTCATGATCCGCCCAACCCGAGCGGGAGTCGTGACTGGTTCTTTTATGGATCTCAGAGCGCAAAAGACACAGCAGGGGACAAAACCAGTTTACTTCTACAGAAATGTACTTTATTTAGTGCCAACCAAAATGCGATAGTGGGACAGAGAGAGAGAGAGAGAGAGAAAGGGGGGTCGGGATTATAGCTACCAAGACGGGCAGATGAATCCTCGTGGAGCAGTCAATAGATGTCTGTTGCCGTCTGGGGAGATCTTCATGGGGTCTCCTCTGAGAAAGTCACTTTTATAGTCCTTTCCCAAAGCGAGTGGCTTCTGGTCAAAAGGTGGGAAGATTTATGGACTATTGTATGTGGAGCTCGTTACCCTGAGGAACAGGTGGAAACAGGACGTTTCAAGGCACAGCAAACCATCTTTGTTGTTATGAACACACACAGGGCAGCCCATACCAGACCAGTCCATTGTTCTTCCATCTGTGGGAGCTTTGTTGATTCAGCGCCCCGTGACTAGTTGTCATGAGAAACCAGTCCTGGTGGGCATCACCTGTGGAACAGTCACTTGGCGTTCCTCCCATCCCTGGCCAGCACAGGCCTCAGGCGAGGGTCGTTGGGCAGAAACAGACGAGAGGCTCAGACGGACTCTCACAGTCAGATAAGTGTATAAGTGGAAGATCTTTGTACCAAGTTACTGCTAGGTGAAGCTCCAAGAAAGAAATGGGCAGTCTAATGAATGACCTGATAGATGTTGCAAACCGGTTACACGAGTTCTTAGGAACTAGCGTATACACATATGATGATATTAATGCCATATTGAGGTCATTGTTCAATATCGAGGAACGGGACATGATAAGGCAAGCCGCTATTCCGGACTGGGTGAGCAGAAACCCCCAGGGAGGACTGGGGGACCAAAGGTGGCTGAGCATGAGACCGTCGTGGGACGCACAGACAGAAGAAGGCAGGTTAAGAATGATAAAATTAAGAAGCATGGTGATACAGGCTATACGGGAGGCTGTTCCCAAACGGCAGAACATAAGAAGGCGCTAGCACAATGTCAGGGGAGGGATGAGATGCCAGTTGAGTGGCTTGAGAGATTGGGACAAAGTATCCGAATGTATTCAGGGACGGATCCTGACTCTCCTATAGGGGAGGTCCTCCTAAAAACACCATTTGTTGCAAAATTGTGGGAGGATATACGGAGGAAGATCGAAAAAATGGACGATTGGCAAGAGAAAGGACTGCAGGAATTATTGAGGGAGGCACATCAGGTTTATATGAGGAGGGGAGAGTAGCAACAAAAGGCACAGGCAAAGGTTTTAGTGGCTGCCGTGAGGGAGGCACAAAAGCCGGAGCAGACTCGGAATAGCTCGGGACCGGCACCAAGCCAGCAGACCCAGGGGAAGCGAAGCCCCTCCCAGACAAAACAGGCAGCCGGACGGAGGGAGGCTCCGGAGTGCTTCTACTGCAGGAAGAAAGGTCACTTTAAGAGGTGCGGGGGTGCGGAGCCGCTCGTGGCGGAATAGTGAGGGGATCAGCCAGACAATCAATGTGATTGATAAAGCATAATCCAACTTTATTGAGAGCATCAGACAGTTTTATAGCCCAAAATAGCATAAATCAGCATTATTTATATTAGTACAATCTTATTGGTTTTTACTAGGTACGCCTTCTCTTATTATTGCTTATTGCAAGTGTGAGATAATCACGCCTACTGAATTTCTAGCCAAAAAGCATACGTGCTATCCCGCTGCTGCTACTTCCCTTATTCTTATACTTATTGCTATATAGTATCCATCCCAGGGTTATACCTCGTTTGCTACGTGCTTCCCTGGAAGTTAAGGTCTTGATTGAACAATGGGCATATATATTACTTGTCGACTAATTCTGCAAATTATGCTAGCTCTATTGCTTTTGCAAAAGTCTCTTGAAAGCAAACACTGCTGCTCAGCAAAATCTGCTTAAGAGCAAGGCCTAACTACTACTTAGCAGGAGCTGCTCTCCTGCAACAAGGCCTCAGCCAAGCTATATCCACAGTTGTGTCCATGGCTTTCTAACCAATTCTCAACACCTGAAAGCTTTGTCCAAATGCTCCTGGAGCTCTGGCAGCCGTGGCTCAGGACCGTTACCTCGGGAGCCGCTCAATGCCCATCACCCTCTGAGCAAAGAATCTTCTCCTGATCTCCAGCCTGACCCTGCCCTGGCACAGCTTCAAGCTGTTCCCTGGGGTCTTCTCACTGCTCAGCAGAGCTCAGAGGTTGGTGCTGCCCCTCCAATGCCCCTCCAGGACGAAGCTGTAGACTGCTATGGGGTGTCCTGCAAGTGCTTTCAGCCTTGTTAAACTTCATGTGGTTGATGATTGCCCCTCTCTTGGATTTCTTAAGGTCTCTCTGCCCTTGAGCAAGTCAACAGCTCCTTCCAATTTAGTGCTGTCTGCAAACTACTTACTATACTTCAAGTCCTGCATCCAGGTCCTTCATGTGGATGTTGAAGGGCACAGGGCTGACAGTGGAGCCTTGCAGACCCCACTGGTGACAGGTCACCAGTCTGGTGTCACCCCAGGGGCTGTCACCCATGCCTGACCCATGAGCCAGCTGCTCACCCATCACATGGCATGTTTATCCAGCTGGGGGCTGGAACACTTTCTCCAGAGGGATCCTGGCAGAGACAGCATCTAAAGCTTTATTGGAATTCAAAAAGACGACATCAGCTGTCTCCATCAACTCGGTGGGTTACACTGTTTTAAAAGGCAAGCAGGTTTGAGAAGCAGGACTTTCCCCCTCCTGAAGGCACATTGCCTGTGACCAGTGACTGCATTGACCTTCATATGATTTTCAATGCCTCCCTCAATAACCTTCTCCATCATTTTAGCAGGCATTGAAGTGACACTGACAGGCCTGTGGTGTTCAGGGTCACTCTCTTGACCTTTTGGAAAAATTAGCCAGCATCCAGTCAGGTTGGACATCTCCAGATTCCCAAAACTCTCAAAAATGATCAAGAGAGGCCTTGTGAAAATATCAGCAGTTCTTTTTTGATTATTGGATGTAGAGAATTAACCTGGTTAAGAGGTTAAGCTGTGCAGCTTGTTACAGTAAATAGATTTTTCACACTGTTTTATTCATGTGGATACAATGATGTTTATCACCAGCATTGGCAGCTATCCACAAAGAACTGCCCAAAGATGTTCAAGTCACTGCTCCAGCAGTGGTTAATCCATGAAAACCAGTCACCATGTGCAGTGCTTAAGCTTAACTGGCTTGTTTGGTGAAAGATACATTTAATTCCTTCTCTCCTGGCCCAGTCCTGTAGCACCCAGGCAGAGACATGGCTTTGTTTGACTGGATGGAACTGGGCTTGGTAAATAATTAACCACTATATAAAAGATCTTTGTGGACTTTCACCCATGACTTGTGCTTGGCTTAATGCAGACACAACCTCCACATTCAGGTTGGGAATACTTACAGGGTCTCCCACCTCTTCATTTAACTGCTCCTGGAATCACTTGGGTATCTCAGTCACTGTGTAGGGCACTGTTTGGTAGCAGTGTGTGCCCACCCTGACCATCATCTCTGGGTTCAGTTTGGTTTAGGGCTATAGACTCCACACGCTGTCATTCTCCCTCTAAGATTGCCTCTCTCTCATCTCCATCACCAAGCTCTGCCTGAAGCCTCCCCATACAATCAGACTTGGCAGTGAGCAGCCCCTCTGCCTTCTTTTCCTTCTGATCATGCTCAGCAATAATAGCACCTTGCCCAAATCCTGCTCTCCCTCTCCAGGGGATTTAAACCCTCTTAAAAATAGACAGCCCTCTCTGTGTGGCACCAGGGGTTATGAGCATCATTTGCCCTTAGGAAAACCCCTGGTTCCCAGGATTCTTAATGCAGGGCAGTGTCAGAGCAGGCCCTCCACAGCCCCAACCCTTGTGCCATACCATTTTGTCTTGGGTTGCAACACATGATGTGACCAGAAATGTGTATTCTATCACCATCTGGTGAAGCTTGGTGGTGATCCTTATCTCAGATAGATGTATTATCTGCTAATGGGCCATCTTTAAAACCAAGTGTTATGTTTTCCACAATCCATCCTCCCTCCAGGAAGATGCCATCTGCTGACGGGCCATTAAGTCCCACTGTATAACTGATAAAATTACATCATCCCATTGGGAAATGCTCCAGCCAAGAAGAAGAGCCTAACATTACCTACCTAGATAAAAAACTGCAATTTTGAAGACCAAGGTAGCCTTCTTTCCACTAGATTCCTGAGGAAAGCCAAACCTTTCCACATCATCACTAAACTTTCAAAAAACCCTGCAGCCTTCTACAAAAGCACTGTTTCAACTGAACCACACCTGCCACTCCAAGACGGCTGCAGCCACCATTTAATCACACTTCTACCAACACCCTGACTGACAGGGTGTCAGGTTGTATTCTGACTCTGTCAATGTTTCAGAGTTGTTCTTTGTAATACTGTATTTCTATTTTAATCTTCCTAGCAAAAAAAAAAAAAAGAATTTTTACTCCTGATTCCCATATCTTTGCCTCAAAGCCTCTTAATATAAAAAATGATAATAATTCAGCGGGAGAAGGCTCACATTCTCTATTTCAAAGAGAAGCTCCTGTCTTTTTTAGCAAACACCTGTCCTCCAAACCAAGACACAACCCCTTATTGCCAGGGGCCCTGCGGGCAGGAAGAACTGCAGCACAACCAGATGGAAAAACACATCAAACCTCTGTGACTCTCCTGCAGAGGCAAGCAAGGAGAGCAGAGGCAGCTGGGCACTCAGGAAAGCCTTTCACCCAGCACAGCCCTGCTCCTCCCAGGGAGCAAAATCCTGGGGCAGCCACTCTCAGGTGCTGTGCTGGGCAGAGGGAAATGACCATGCATCCGGAGAGATGTGTCCCTGCTGTGCCACAGATCTCACTGCACAGGGAGCTCCTGTCCTGGACCACACAACCCTGGGGACAGAGGCTCTGCTGGCTGGGAGAGGAGACCAGGGGGTCTGGCTCAGGGGAAAGTGTCTGCATTGCTGGGGATCACAGCAGCTTTCCAAGTTCTCTCTCCCAGGACATTTCATTGGAGTTTCACACACCTGTGTGGCTGCTGCTGGGAGCCATCCCTGCAGGAACTGTTTCTCTGCCCTCAGATCTTTTCCTGTCATGGGGAACAGACCCCAACACCAACTGCTATCTGCTCAGCTCTGACATGAAGAAACCTCCTGGTTTCAGGCCCTCCAGGGAGTTACTCTTACCAGGAGGAAGCTGCTGGGGCAATGATCTGTCACAAGCACTCACAGGGGTTCCTGATGAATTCCAGGGTGCCTCTGGGGCTCTAAAGTGCTATGAGGTCCCCAGCAGTGACAGGGGCTCCATGATGACATCCCAGAGGTCTCTCTGGGCACCCAAAGAAGAGCGAGGTCACAGGTGTCCATTGTGACATCACAGGGATCTCCAGGTTTCTAAGGAACCAGGAACTCGTACAGCCACGGGGTCTCCACGGTATTCAAGGGCTCTTTAATCTGTTAAGGAATCTTGGAGTCAGGGGCAGGCACAGCGGCTTCATGGGGACAACAGAGCCCTCCCTACGTGCTAAGGGGCCAGTTTGTCACAGACAATCACAGGGGCTCTGCAGTGCCATTCCAAGAGTCTCCAGGCTGCTAAAGACCAGGGGTGTCACAGACATTTACAGGGCCTCCTGTAATGGGCAAAGTGGGAACTTCAGACAAAGTTTATCACGAAAGATCCTGTTGAGTCACTCAGTGCAGAAAGGATCCCCAGCATTCCCCATCTGCTCTTCCCAATGAACTCCTGATGTTAGTCTCCATCCTGATGGATGTTCTGACCCCTGTGTTCATCCAGGTGCCTAGGGAGAACCAGCAGGACATGGTGAACACCAGCCAGGTATCTTCCCCACATGGGTCATGGGGAATGTGGGACACCAGGACTCTGCCCAATGGGGATCCTCTGATGGGGAATGGAGTTGGAGCAGCAGAAAAAACCCTGCCTGCAATCAGGCCCCTCACAGGGTTTCCTTTACTGGTGGCTCCGTTGATGTTTGGTCAGGGTAGAGCTCCTGGAGAAGCTCTTCCCACACTCAGGACACTCGTGGGGCCTCTTCCCCATGTGTGTGCGCTGGTGCTTGAGGAGATCCGAACTGCTCCAAGCCTTTTTCCCACACTCGCAACACTCATAGGGCCATTCCCCTGAGTGGATCTTCTGGTGGAAGGTGAGATTGGACCTATCAATGAAGCTCTTCCCACATTCCAAGCACGTGTAGGGCCGTTCCCCGGTGTGCACGTGCCAGTGGCTGAGGAGGCCAAAGCTGTCTCTGAAGCTCTTCCCACATTCCCCACAGCTGTAGGGCCATTCTCCCGTGTGCACCTGCTGATGGGAGGTCACCTTGGACTTAGTGATGAAGCTCTTCCCACATTCTGAGCACATGTAGGGCTTCTCCCTGCCATGAAGCTGCTCAGGGAGCACTAGGTCTGAGCTGCAGCTGGATCTCTGGTCACCTTCCTGGCCCAGGGTGGGTCTTCCCTCCACAGAGAACCCTGGGCTGAGTTTGCAGCCCCTCCTTGGGCAGGATCTCTGGGCCTTCTTCTCCCTGTTGCATTCCTGCGCCGTGGAGCCACTGCAAACGGCCTCTTGCCCGAGGCTGTGCCACGGGGATTTGTCCTCCCTGCTGTCCGTGCTCAGCTCTATGTCTGGGGGAGGAAAGACAAGGAGAGGATGGGATTTGCCACCATGACAGAGGGAAGGGCAAGGAGATCCCCCCACAGTGTGTCCCCGGCAGGAGGGTGTCAGCAGTGAATTTGTCCTGCAGCAAGATGGAGCAGGACACAGGGGAAAAGGTGCACTGACGTCCTTCTCACCTGCCAGTAGCTGTTGGGCATCTTCCTCTTCCTCTCAGCCCCCTCCTCCTCCACAGTACCAAGGTTTGCGAATGGAAAGTCCCTGTTTGGGAGGCAGGGAGAGAGAATCACCCTGCAATAAAAGCACTCCTCCTTCTGACACGCCCTTCCTTCTCCTCTCATTGCTTCTCTTCCGCTCCTCCCCCAATTCTGCTGGGCGCTGACACACAAAATCAGCCAATCTTTACTGCTCAGAATTTCAAAGCAGATGCTCTACTCGAGGCACCAGGACTGGTACTGCGAGCACTGGGCATGATAGGGCAACAGGTGGAAGCGATGCTGTGAGACCCGGAAAGGAACTGGGAGCGCTTTCCCTGCCAGAGCCACTGTTACTGGGAGCACTGGGAGGGAACTGGGAGCAAAGAGCACCTGAAAACAGCGATGGCTGCTGGTGGGCGGGGTCAGAGCTGTGGGCGTGGTTATGCAAATCCAGGAGCGATCGCGCACTGGGATTGGTGGGTGGGAGCAGCGCGGGGTTTCTGTGATCATGTGAGCGCCGTGAGGGGAACGGAGCGATGGCAGCAGCGGCTGGTGAGAGGGGACAGGGAGCGGGAATGGGGACAGGGAGCAGGAATAGGACTGGGTATGTGGACAGAGAGCAGGAAGGGGAACAGGGACTGGGAATGGGGACAGGGACTGGGATTGTGACCAGGAGCGAATGAGGACCAGGACCGTGAATTGTGGGCTTGGAATAGGGATAGGGACCACGAGTAGGGGACCAAGACCTGAAATACAGGACAGGGACCGGGAATGGGAATGGGAATGCAGACTGGGACTGAGAATGGCACCCGTAATGAGGGACTGGGACCGAGATCAGGAATGGGACTAGGGAAGGTGACAGGGAGAGGGAATGTGTACAGGGACTGGGAATGGCAATGGGAATAATGGAATGGGACTGAGAATGGGCTGGGTGTGGGAATGTGACCAGGAAGAAGAAGAACAGGGTCTGAGAATTTGGCACCTAGAATGGGGACAGGGACCTGGGCTACAAGACTGAAACCGTGAAGGGAACCAGGAATAAGGGACAGGGACCAGGACTACAGGATCGAGAGCAAGACTGAGAATGGGACGGGGAGTGGGGACAGGTACTGGGAATGGGGACAGGGACCAGGAATGAGGACCGGGACCAGGAGTTGTAGACTTGGAATAGGGATAGGGACCATGACTAGAGGACCAAGACCTGAAATACAGGACAGGGACTAGGAATGGGAACGGGAATGCAGACTGGGACTGAGAATGGGGCCTGGAATGAGGGACTGGGCCCCGAGTGGAAACAGGGATCCAGTATGGGACCAGAAAAAAGGACAGGCACAATGAACATTTACAGGGACCAGAAATGGCAATGGGAATAATGGAATGGAACTGAGATTGGGACCATGTGTGGGAATGGAAAGGGAAGGAGGCAAGGATTGGGAATTTGGGACATAGAATGGGGACAGGGACCTGGACTACAAGACTTAAAGTGGGAAGGGAACTAGGAATAAGGGACAGGGACCAGGACTACAGGATCGAGACCAAGACTGAGAATGGGACAATGCAGAACAAGGACTGGGAATGGGACCGGGGATGGGAATATGGACAGGGAGTGTGGAAGCAGCAAGTGGAGAGAGAATTTGGGATGGGGATCAGAGTTCAGCAGTGCTGCAGTGAAACCCATCGAGGCTGGAAGCTCTGCAGCTGGGCCTGCCCTGGGCTGCTGCGGCCCAGGGCCCAAAGGCTGGAGCTGCAGCCTTGCTCCTGGGGCAGAACAGGAGCCTGGGGCAGGCCCATGGCCCCTGCACGGCCCCAGCAGGAGGGAGGGCTCTGAGCCCAGGGCTGCTGGCAGGATGGGCTGCTGTGGCCAGCTGGGGGCCCTGAGCAATGCCCAAAGCCTTGTGCTCTCTGCAGCTGGCCAAGGGCAGCAGCAGGGCTGAAGAGTTCGTGTGGCACAGGCAGCCCGAGCTGTGGAGCCCTCAGGCCCCCGTGGCAGAGGCGCCCTCAGGAACGGCACCGGGACTGGCACCGGCTCTGGGGATTGGTTGTGGCTTTAGATCTTCCCAGAGCAGAGCAGCTGCTGGCTGCTGTAAAGTTGTTTCTTGTCAAGGCACGTCAGGCTCCAAAGGCAAAGAGCCCAAGGCTCTCCAGTCCCTGTTCAATCTCTCTGCCATAAAGTCCCGATGGAAGCAGGAGCAGCTCTCTGCTGCAAGAGGTCGAAGCTGCAGCTGGTGCAGAGTCTCCAGAGGCAGATGCTCCCTGGTCTTTCTTCTGTTCTTTTCTACTTCATTATACTCCTCTTATTGTTTCATGTGGTGGTAGTGGTGATGATGATGGCGGGGGGAAAGAGAGAGCGACGAGAGAGGAGTGAGAGAGAGCTCTGGCTCCAATACACGAACTTTTATTGACAAGTTAGTCAGTGAGTCAAAACCATGAACCTGAAGAATGTTTACCAAATGTATTAGAATTCTGGTTTTATAATACGAACGTTCATGTCTAACTAGTGCACATGGCCTATGTGTTCTATGGGAAGAATATAAAAAATATTTTTACTCTGTTTTTATTCTGTCTAGGGCTGTGTTTTTAAGCTCTCAATGCAGCTTGGTATTCCCATCAGACTCTACAGCTTTTACTTTCTAAGGCAATTAATACATATTTCAAAGTACTTCAAACTAAGATTTATACTTCTACTTCATATCTATGACTCTTAATATTTCTACTTACTTAAAACTGAAGCACAGAACTATTTCCTGTTGGAGTGGCTTAACGTACTTTAGTTTTTCTAATGGTTTTTAATTTAATTTGTTCATTCTGTTATGTCTCAGAGAGACTCAGAGAAGCTTCTGTGTTACACACTCCAACATTTGGGAATGGGAACAGGAATAAAAGAGGAATGGGGGACTGGGAATAAGGGAATGGGACACAGAATATGGAAATAGCAATTGGAAGAGAATATCGGATGGGGATTTAGAGGACGAGACAGGGAATGGAAATTGGAATACAGGAAAGGGATTGGGAATAGGAACACAGGACCTGCACTGGATACAGAAATGGAAATGTTGTACATATATATCTGTGAGAGCTTCCTGTCAAATCCTTATCCTTCCCAACAGACAGGGAATATGGGAGGGGGAATATGGGAACGACAACCGGGGAGAGAATACGGGACAGGAAGAGGGAATGAGAGCGGGAATGGGAATTGGACTGGGATGGGAGCCAGGAGGATGTGGAGCCCCCAGCCAGGTGTCTTCCCAACACGGATCAGCAGCACCAGGGCTCAGGGGGGCTCTGCCCACCGGGGGTCCCTGGGGATCATCCAGCACGGATCCTGCCATGGGGATGGAGCTGCAGCAGTGCACGAAGCTCTTCCCTCACTCGGGGCACTCGCAGGGCTTCCCTCAGTGGCGACCCTGTTGGTGTTTGGTCAAGTGAGAGCTGTGTGAGAAGCTCTTCCCACACTCAGGACACTCATGGGGTCTCTCCCCAGTGTGGATGTGCCGGTGACTGATGAGAGCAGAGTTGTGCTTGAAGTCCTTTCTACAGTCAAGACACTCATAAGGGCTCTCATCCTTGTGAATGCGACAGTGCTGGAGAAGACTGGAGCTGCTCTTAAAACTCTTTCTGCATTTATCACACTCGTAGGGCTCCAAGCTCCGGCCGCCTCCCCGGCCCGGGCTGGCTCTTTCCTGCTGGGATCCCCGGGCTGTGCGTTTGCAGCCCCTCCTGCTGCGGGATCTGCGGGGCTTTTCCTCCCCGTTGCATTCCTGCGCCATGGAGCCGCTGCAAACGGCCTCTTGCCCGAGGCTGTGCTGCGGGGATTTGTCCTCCCTGCTGTCCGTGCTCAGCTCCTTGTCTGGGGGAGGAAGGACAAGGACAGGATGGGATTTGCCTCCGTACCAGAGGCAAGGGCAAGGAGATCCCCCAAGAGCTGTGCTGCAGCCAGGGCTGTGCTGGGCTGGGAGATGGAGCAGGACACAGGGGGAAAGGGGCACTGACTTCCTCCTCACCTGCCTGCGGCTCCCGGGACATCAACCTCATCCTCATGGCTTTCTCCTCCTCCATGCAGCAACGGTTTGGGAAATCCTGGTCTCCGGAGGAAAAGAAGGGCTGAGCGCGTTGGGTTTGATGGTGGCGCTGCCCAAGGGCAGCTGGAGCAGTCAGCGCCCCTTTCAGCCTCGGGGGCCCGGAGCCCGCTCAGCACCAACCTCCCGCACCCCTCCAGGCTGCCGGGGTTCCCTCGGCTCCGGGATCGCCCCTCTGCGCTCTTCCCGCTCCGGGGCTCCTGCCTTCCACCCCGGCTCTGCTGGGGATCCCCAGAACCGATATCGCCCCGTCCCCGCCAATACTGGGCGATCCCACATAGCAGCCGCCAAGATCCCGCCAGAGCCATTTGCGGCTCGGCTTTGGGCTCCTGCAACACCCAAACATCCCGTGAACCGCAAAGTAAAATCCACCTGCAGCCTCCCATGATGGATTTGGGGCGAGCTACCCCTCCCCGCTCACCTGCGGGATTTTGGGGGCAATGCTGCCGGAGTCGGGGAAACTGCGGCCTCAGTGAGCCGGCGACAGAAGTGCGTGGTTCCAAAATCGCGCCTCCTCTTCCTGCCACTCCTCCTCTACTCCCAGAGGTCTCCCAGCGCAGCCAGAGCCGCTGGAACTGGGGTGCCCAATGCCCTGAGCAACCTCCTTCCAGCAGAATCTTGATGATCCTCTCTCCTTTCTCAAATACTTTTATTGCCCTGATCCTCCACACAATGATGTTATTGATGTATTGCAGATGTTTTGGAGCTTTACCCTTTTCCAGTGCAGCCTGGATCAGCCTGTGGCAGATGGTGGGGCTGTGTTTCCACCCCTGGGGCAGTCGGTTCCAGGTGTGCTGCACGTCCCTCCAGGTGAAAGGAAACTGAGGCCTGCACTCTGCTGCCAAAGGGATGGAGAAAAATGCATTGGCTATGTCAATGGTGCCACTTTGCTGCCTTGGGCTCCAGCTCCTCCTGGAGATCCAGCGTGTCCGGCACGGCAGCGCTCAGCACTGGAGAATCAACGACTGGGAGAGAGTGGGGTGTTGGGGAGAATGAAATGGTGAAACAAAATAAAAAAAGTACAACACACTATGGTAATACGAAAACTCCTATAGCCTGTATGTAAATGCTACAGAATTTGTATTTGATACTAGATTGGTTAGCGGAAATTGAAATATTCATAGTAGAAAGAAATTTAAAGTGTTGTAAACGGGAAATCGCTCTCTTTTCTCTTACTTCTCTTACTGCTCTTACCTCTCTTACTTCTCTTTTTCTTCCTCCTCTTACTTTTCTCTTACTCTTCCTCTCTTTCTCTCTTGCTCTCACTCCCTTCTCTTTCCTCGCTCCTCACTCCCCCTCCTCTCCTCTCTCTCGTAACCCCTCACCCTCCTTTCTCTCCTCCTCACGCTTACCCTCTGCTTTTCATTTCTTTCTTCCTCCCTCCCTTCATTATATTATCCTTTTTCTATCCCAATATCCCATTCCCAATTCCTGTCCTACTTTGGGCTGCAGCAGGCAGCCCTCGGTAGGATTTCTCAATACCCACGCCCTCTGTGTGTGTAATAAATTGTTACTGTAGCCATCAGCTTATACTGGGCTCTGGAGTTTGTCCCTAAGAACCGTCCGAGAACACCAAGAGGTCCCACAGATTGGCGCCTCAACGTGTCTTAATGGGCCAGTTCGTCTTCTTCAGCTGTGGGACTTTTCTCCATAGACGGTAATTTCAACTACTTTTAATTACTTCCTCGGTTTTCGTGAGCATGGTCCAGCGTTCTTAAAACAGCATGTTGGACTGGAGCTCTTAAAACTACTGTCGCGGTAGCCGTCAAGGCAGGGGGAGCCTGGCTTTGGATGGATTGCCCGACAGCCTCGAGCGCGGGCTCGGCTGCTGGCCAGTTGTGTCCGGAGCTCTCTAGGGACAGCGCCACGCCGCGCGCGTGGGCGCGGAGCCCGGCCCAGGCTGCAGAGCGACGCCGGCGCTGCGGCTCCGCTTGGGGGAGGGCCCGAGCGCGCTGAGCCGCTGCCGAGCGACGCATGGAGCGCTGCTCAGAGCGGGGAGCGGAAACACAGTGCCTGCCGCCCAGAGAAATCGTCTGGGCAGCGATTTTCTGAGGGACCACGGAAATTTGGCACTGTATCGGCGGAAACCGAGGTTAGTACTCAAAATTCATGATGGGACACACTCATTCTGCCCATGAAAGAGCCCTGTATAAGCAACTGAAACATTTATTACGTACTAGTCAGCATAACTTGCCTAAACATGAGCTAAAGAATCTCTTAGAGTGGACCGTACTTAATTTTCCTAATGCAGACAGTTTTTTGCTCTTTATCAAAATTTTTTGGGAGACAGTCGGGATAAAATTGTTTAATCAAATTTATTGCCGAGATAAGGCTGCAGCAGAGCTAGTCCCGGCTTGTCGGGCTCTCCTGAAGCTCTTTACCGCCAAAGCCGGCCTGGCTCTGCCCGCCGTGCCTTCCACGGCCAAATCCACCCCTGCCGCAAGCCATGTGCGCCCAGCCCCCCCCAAACCCCGCAGCATCCCCTCCCCCAGCCTCTGCCGCCACGTCTGCACCCCACGTGGCCCCGGGTCCTGCCTGCCCAGCCCGTCCCGCTCCCCCAGACCCCATGCTACCCCCCGCCGCTCCCGGGGCTTCCGCCATGCCGCCCGGCTCCCCCGCTCCACCGGCTGCCCATCCCATCCACGTGAACCAAGCCGCGGTGTCCGCCCCCAATCTCCCCGCGTGTGACCCGGCGCTGCCCGTTACCGGTCCTGCTCAGCCCCGGCCCCGCGTCCGTCACTGCCGTGGCCCCGCCCCTGCACACCCCCCTGCCGCCGTCATCGCCTCCACCCCGCCCCCCGCTGCTTGCGTCACGCCAACCCCGCCTCCCTCCCTCGCTCCTGGAAGGCTCGCGGCCCCTCCCCCAAGGCGCGGCGCTGCCGCCATCCCGCGTGTTTTCCTACCGGCCTTGCTATCCCAGCCAGCAGCGGCGAGCCCCGTGCCCAGCCGCGAGGCGGGGGGGGCTCACCCTGAATCCCCCCCGCTGTCCGTGCCCCCCCCATCCGCTTATGCCACCGCCGGAACCTTTTCCGGCGATGCCTCGGCTCGGCTCCCCAGCCCCGGCCAGCAGCGCTCCCCGGGGAGCTCCCGTCCCCGACCCGCCCTCCCGTCCAGAGCGCGGCTGCAGCCGCGTCGCCGGCCCGCCTGCCTTCTCTCGCCCCTCCACCCGAGCCGTCGCTGCTCAGCTGCTGTCCGGTGCCGGCGCTGCCGTCGCGGTGCCCCGTCCCCGACCCTCCCGAGCAGCCCGCGTTCCCCGCGCCGCTGCCCATCGCCGCCGCGGTCCCGGATCCGGCCGTGCCGCCTTCACCGCAGCCCCGCCTCCGGCCCGCCGCGCTCCAGCCACGCTCTCGCCTACAGCACCGCAACCCAACCCGGGACCAGAATTGTCCAGTTCAGCCTTATTATCACACCCTGGAACACTCGCTATAAAAGACAGAGGGGGAGGTGATGTCACAGCACCCCGTTAATAATGGAGCAAACAAGGAACTATTTTACACCCGCAAATGCTTTGCCGTTTGTGCAAAAGGCATCTCCGCTTTACACTGAGACACTGTATTCTAAAATCCGCCAGACATAAACCTCCCGAAATATTATGACAATTTCCTTTCCACTGACTGGCAGGAAATCAGACGCGATATCTGCAAAGACGAAAGCCTTAATATGTTAGCAATGCCATATTTAATGCAATTTTAGCAATGTCATATTGAATGCACAGCCCGGGGGTCCCAGAAGATGGTCCCCCATCCCATCACATGAAATTAAAGAATTAAGAAAAGCTTTGAGGGACAATGGCATCTCATCCCCCTATTTCAAACAGCTGTTAAAGAGCACGTTAGACGGACATACACTTACACCCAATGATTGTAAGAATCTGGCTACAGTAATGCTTACTGACTCACAGTATCTACTGTGGGAACTGAAATGGAAACGTGTGCTCACAGAGACACTAGCAGCATATAGAGACAGTCCAGATATAGAACTACGTGCCCTGACCTTAACCAAACTGACTGGTGATCATCCCGATGACAGGAACGAGGAGCAAATGAATTTACCTAGAACAGCCCTAGAGGACATTAAAAAAATGGCACGCAGAGCTTTCTTACAGATTCAACCTGCAGGAGTCTTTGAAAAAGCGTATAACCTCATAACCCAGGAACCATCTGAACCATTTACCACATTTGTGGATAGAGTAATACAGGCAGCTGAGAGACAGTGCTCTGATGACATAGCCCATCCAATAATGGTACGAGACACTGTTGAAAATAATGCCAATGCAGACTGCAAAAAAGCTATTAAAGCAATAGCAAAGGAAAAGCCAACAGTGCCTGAAATGATAGATGCCTGCAACAAAATAGGAAGTTTGCAGCAGGTGGCATCTATTCAAACAAACGAACTTGGTAAAACCCTGGGAGAACAACTTGAAAGAGTTCCCACAGCTCAGACATCACAAACAGCTGCATTAGCAGCACAAGCAGAAGCACGTGATCAGAAACTCACAGAAATCTTGGCTGCTCTGCACCTGAATTCTCAACAAAACAATACCAGTATGGCTGTGATGCCTACTGCTGTCACATCAGGACCCTGTTATTTCTGCAAAAAACCAGGTCATATAATGAAGAACTGCTCAGAAGTTAGAAGAATGATGCAGACATCGGATCGCTGCTCCAACTGTAAAAAAGGACGTCATATCTCCTGGCAGTGCCGAGCCAAACCTGATATAAGCAAGAAAAACAATTCAAAAAACTCGAAGACGAGCGCGGAGCGCCACCGCGTGGTGAAACAAGTTATGGCACCACAGAACCCCGAGGGAGGATTTGTAAATACTCCAGCTCAGACGCCAATTCTTCCATCACCAGCAGAACCCCAGGTTATGCCACAGGCTTACTGCCCCCAGGGTTCTGGTGCACTTTGGCTGCCTCCAAGCCAATAACATTTTTAAAGGACAGTAGTTATACCTATATCCCTACAGGAATTACTGGGACTTCTCAATACAGGCAGGACTTTTTGGTTATTGGCAAAGAGATGAATGGTATTCTGGGACTGCTTGTTTTGCCTTGTGTATTTTCTGTCAACTGCTATGAAAATCTACGAGTGTTAGCTAATGCCTGTTATCCTCCCTTGCATATTCCACCTAAGGCCCCTATAGCTAATGCTATAGCACTATTTATGGGGACCACAGAGCATATGCCACCTTGTGACCCCTCATTTAATCAGGACAACCCTGAAGTTTTTTGGATTCAACACCTAAGTACACAACGCCCAATGATGATTTGTGAACTGTCTATTGGTGGGATTCGAGTTAGAATCAAGGGTATGGTGGACACAGGAGCAGATGTTACTGTGATTTCTTATTATTACTGGCCAGCAGAATGGAAATTAATAACTCCCCCCAGGTGCTTTCACAGGCATTGGGGGTGCAACTCCATGCCTACAGAGTGAGTCTGTGGTCAGCATTACAGAACCACACGGGAAAAAGGCATTGGTCCGTCCCTATGTAGTGCAAAGACACATCACAGTGTGGGGAAGAGATTTGCTTTCTCAATGGGGAGCCAGAATTGAACTGGATTTTTAGTAGGGGTCACTGAGACACTCAGCTTTTTAAAATTAACCTGGAAAACAGACACCCCTGTCTGGCAAGCCCAGTGGCCCCTAACAAACAATAAGCTGAGTGTTCTTAAGAACCTAGTGGCTGAACAGCTGCAAAAAGGCCACATCACACCCACTACCAGCCCATGGAACTCACCTGTATTTGTAATCCACAAGAAAGCCTCTGGCATCTGGCGATTATTACATGATCTCAGAAAACTTAATGCAGTGATTGAAGACATGGGAGCCCTACAGCCAGTCCTGCCCAACCTTTCCATGATCCCAAGAGACTGGCCGCTTGTCATTATCGATCTAAAGGACTGTTTCTTTAACATCCACTACACCCAGACGATGCACCTCGCTTTGCTTTCTCTGTTCCAAGCACAAACCTGCAGGAACCACTTCAAAGGTACCATTGGCTCGTTTTGCCACAAGGAATGAAAAATTCTCCAACCATCTGCCCAGTATTACGTAGCCCGTGCCTTATCTCCGGTTCGTGAGCAATTCCCAGAATCATTCATAATCCACTATATGGATGATTTATTGATAGCAGCTCCAGCGCAGAAACAAATGGAGACAATCCGTGATAGTGTTGTTGCTGAAATCACAAAAGCAGGACTGGTGATTTCTGAATCAAAAAAACAAGAGACTGCTCCCTGGAAATATTTGGGTTGGAAATTGACCGAACAATCTATTGTGCCTCAGAAAGTACAAATCCGGATGGAGGTTCACACTTTACGGGATCTACAACAGCTTTTAGGATAGATCAACTGGGTCACACCTGTGTTAGGAATCACTCCTGATGAACTTGCTCCACTTTTTGACTTGTTGAAAGGGAACAATAACATTAGATCTCCATGGTCTCTCACACCTGAAGCTTGCAAAGCCTTAGAAAAAATTAGAGAAGCCCTGTGAACCAGGCAGGCACATTGCTGTATGCCAGATAAACCCTTTTTCCTTGCAATTTTAGGACAAGAGCTGAGACTGTGTGGTCTCATCTTTCAATTGGACCCCTCTCAAAAAGATCCCTTGTTAATGATTGAATGGGTTTTCATTTCTTACAGGTTGCCAAAGACAATCCTCACACCTTTACAAATGAAGTCTCAGATCATCATCAAGGGTACAGCAAGGCTTCTTTCAATATCAGGCTGGGAATTTGCAATTATCTATTTGCCCATGAAGAAAACTTATTTTGAGTGGGCAATGCAAAAATCAGAAGACTTGCTGTATGCCTTGCTTGATTTTCCAGGCGTTTGCTCCATTCACTATCCGGCACACAAAATGATCAATGCTAAATTATGCTACAAAGAAAAACCTCTGATTGGTGAAGAACCTTTAGAAGCAATTACTGTCTTCACTGATGGATCAGGGCAAACGCACAATTCAGTAGTTACATGGCAAAATATGGAAACAAAACCTTGGGAACAAGATGTTCAAAAGGTTGAAGGTTCTCCTCAGATTGTAGAATCAGCAGCAGTTGTAAGGGCTTTTCAGCTCTTTCCAGAACCTCTCAACTTGATAAATGACTCAGCATATGTTGCTAATATTGTCAAGAGAATTGAAGGATCAGTTCTAAAGGATGTGAACAATGATAAGTTATGTCTTTGGCTTACCTGTCTTTACCAAATCCCATCTCACAGAACTAATCCTTATTTTATTTCCCACATAAGGGCCCATTCAGGCCTCCCAGGATTTATGGCAGAGGGAAATGCTCGAGCAGATGCATTGGCATCAGCTCTCTCTGATGAGGAAGATACCTCAGTGCTTGCTGCAATAACTCTGCCTAACACTATTGAACAAGCCAAATTGAGCCATGCATTCTTTCACCAAAATGCAGAGGCAATTAAACGAGATTTTCACATTACCTTAGAGCAAGCACAAAATATTGTACGAGCTTGCCCTGACTGCCAGCTAGTTCTGCCACTTCCTGCTACTGGAGCCACCAACCCAAGAGGGTTGGAGAGCTTGCAGAAATGGCAAATAGATGTTACTAAGTATCCCTCTTTTGGAAGATTAAAAAACATCCATGTCTCTGTGGATACATTTTCAAATGCAATTTTTGCTTCTGTGCATACAGGGGAAACGCCTGAGCATGTTTGCCAGCATTTTTCACAAGCCTTTTCTTATCTAGGTATCCCCCAAGAGGTCAAAACTGATAATGGTCCTTCTTATACCTCACATGAATTGGCTGCATTTTTAAATGACTGGGGCATTCGCCATACATTTGGCATTGTTCATTCGCCCACAGGTCAGGGAATAACAGAAAGGGCACATCAGACTCTAAAACGCATTTTAGATCAACAGAAAGGGGGAGATCCTCAGGCCTCACCTCAAAGGAGGCTAAATAAAGCATTGTATGTCTACAATTTTTTGAACAGCTTTGCAGATGAGCCAGATCCTCCTATTTATAGACACTTTTTAAATAACAGAAAAGCAAAATTGAAGGAGCACCCCCCCAGTCTTGGTTAAAAACAGGACAAATAGAGGGACCATACAACCTCATAACATGGGGAAAAGGGTTTGCGTGTGTTTCCACAGATGGAGGCCTCAAGTGGGTGCCAGCAAAGAATGTGAAGCCCCACTGTGCATCAAAACCTGCTGAAGCCTCCACAGCAGCCAGTGATCCTGTGAGAAGCCAGGAAGCAAGCACCCAGACCTGAACTGTGCAGAATCATCAGGAGAAAGTGACCAAGAGAAACAGTTCACGAAAAGAATGGAGTTTCATTGTTGCATGAATGCATGTTGTTTTTCTTCCTTTGTTTTAGCTTTTGTAGTGAAGCGTTACCAGTGAATCAACCCAAGACAAATATCTGGGTTTCCTTAGCCAAGTCAGCAGGCTCCGACACCATCTGCTTATCTAACACAAGTCCTGACAAACCTTTTTCAACCTGTTTAGTAGGAGTACCTTTGCCAGAGGGTTTCGACAATGTCACCCTTGAAAGGTACTGGCCATATGATAGATCATCATGTATCTCCAACTCCCAGCCAAAGACATCAAACTTACATTGACAATTCTAAAGCTGATCAATTTGATCTCCAAGAGCTTGAAAATCTTAGGTTCAGTAACTATGAAACAGTTGTTATTTCTTTCATCTCATGGAAGGAGACGGTCCTCATTTAAATGTTACCCCATATCACCCAGTTTAATAGCAATGTGTCTTTTTGGTGTAATCAAACTAAACTTCTCACATATTTTGAGTCACACACGCAAGTCGATTTAGCAAACTTCCAATACGACTTCCCAAGGGAATTTGGAACATTTGTGGAGACAGAGCATGGCATGGCATAATTTCATATATAAAAGGTGACCCCTGTGGCACTTGGACAACTTACCATACCAGCCCCCAGTGTTAAAGAGGTGGTCAAAAAGAAAAATAGAAAAATCAGATCCTCCACAGGACATCATTTTGAAAAGTGACTTTCGCCCGTGGAACTCTGGCACGACAATTATCACAAGCATTTTTTTACCTCAGGTGAGCACCTCATTTGCTCTGAGACAGTTAAAATCAGTTGGGATGGTGTGGCTCAGTAAAGAATAAATGCCACATCATGGCAATTAGTGACTTGTTGACAGATGAAGAAGCAGTGAAACATGCCACTCTACAAAACAGAGCAGCCCTTGACTTCCTTTTACTGGCTCATGGGCATGGCTGTGAAGATTTTCAAGGATTGTGTTGCATGAATTTATCAGATCATTCTGTTTCCATTCATGAACAGTTGCAAATTTAAAGGATGTTTAGCTAACCAAATACTACAAGCATCCAACCTGTCTAGACAGGTTGTTCGAAGGGTGGATCTTTGCCTCTTGGCTAAAGGAACTCTATAAAATAGGCCTGTTTATTCTATTAATAATAGTTGTGTTATTAGTGTTTTTACCCTGCATACTCCAGTGTATAAGGAAAATAATGGCCAAGATAGTTTCTAATATTTTTGTTGTTCAAATGAAATGGGGGAGATATTGGTGAAGGAATAGCAAAGACTTAGGAATGCCTAGCAAGTAGTTCTGAAGCAATAGATGAAATAGGGATGTTAGCAGTATTTAACACAGGTGCTGAAACTAGTTATGTTAAGGTTTGAGGCCCCTTCCTTTGTTTAGATAAAACCAAATACCATACATGCCAAAGAAGCACCAGATATCCTGTCCAAGCCTGGCAGGAAGATCTCAAGATAAGGTAAAGCCATAAAACATGGTAATTTAGTTGTTCCTCTAGGTTGCATGCAAATATTAGGAAATTAGTATATTGTATTAGATTGGTTATTTGAATTTAGATTATTCATTATGGAATAATACTTATTGTACTGCAAATGGAAAATCTCTCTCTCTCCTGCTTCTTCTCTTCTCTGCTTCTCCTCTCTTCTCTCTGCTTTTGTCTCTTCTTCTTCTTCCTCTCTTCTCTCCCCCGCTCCTCTGCTCCTCCTCGCTCTTATTACCTCTAATCTCTATCTTTTCTCTAAGCTCTCTCATATACCCACGCCCTATAATAAAATACAACCCTGAAGAACAGCAAATAATCATCTCCTGAGGCTGTCCGTGACCGTCCAGAAACCCCCGGTCCCACAACTTGGCCTGTGGGGGACACAAGAGTTTCCCAGGCCTGGGCTCTGGTGCTGTCCCTGCTGACTGAGTGCCAGAGCGGCTCCCAGCGACACCTGCCACATGTTCCTTCCCCTGCCCTCCTCCCTGAACCACCAGCACCCACTGCAGTCCATGGTGGCATCAGAGCTGTCTCCTGCCTGTTCAAAAGGAGACAGATCACAAACAGGCACAGGGTGCCCATGGTGACATCTCAAGTCTCTCTGGGCTGCTAAAGAGCACTGAGGTCACATGAGGCCAGTGACTCCATGGTGACATGCCAGACCTCTTTCACCCTCCAAAGACTTGTGAGCTCCCAAGCACTCACCAGAGGATAACAGATGTGTCTCTACATGCCATGGAGCCCATTTGGCACAGGCACTCACCGAGGTTCCATGCTTACATCCCAGTGGTCTCTGTGATCCTAAAGAACACTGAGGTCATGTGCAATCCCAAGGGCTCCATGGTGACATTGCAGCAGTCTCTCATCTGCCAAACCACACTGACCTCACAGGCTGTCACAGGGTCTCAATGGCAACATCACAAGTGTCTCCAGGCTGCTCAGCAGCTGTGATGTCACAGGCACTCACAGGGACTCATAGGGTGACATTCCAGGGGTGTCAAAGGCTTGCAAAAGAACCATGGGTCACACACTGTACAGGAATTCCACAGGGACATCCCAGGGGGCTCCAGGCTGCTAAAGAAGTGCTTTGCCACAGGCACTCAGAGGGGTTCCATTGTGACATGCCAGCGGCCACCACGCTCCTAAGGAACACGGAGGTCACAGGCAGTGACAGCAGCTCTGTGCTGACATCCCTCGTGTCTCCACCCTGCCAAAGAACTCTGATGTCACTGGCACTGACAAGGGCTCCATGGTGACATCCCAGGTTTCTATGAACTACTAAAGAGCACTCAGGTCAAAAGCCCTCCCAAGGCCTCCATCCTCACATCCCAGAGGGAGACAGGTTTTTAAAGAGCCCTGAGCTCACCTGCACTCACAGGGCTTCCACAGTGGCATCACAGGGCTCTCTGGGGCTTCTAAGGAGCCAGGAGGTCCCTGGCAGTGAGAGGCACTCCGTGGTCACATCCTAGAAGAATCTGGGCTGCCAAAGAGAGGTCAGGAGCAGTCACAGGTACTCCATGGTGTGAAAAGTAAGATTCACTTTCCTGGTAAATTTCAAAACGTTTAATAAAAGACAGTAAGAGACAAACAATAAAGCCAAAGGTTATAAAGGTCAGGTGCTTGACATACAGCCCAGAGCATATACTAACTCAGAAAACAATTTAGAAATTGCATCAATGTATTGCATATTCCTAGAGCTTCATGTACTATTCAACCTGTAAATCAACTTTTAAAAACTTTTTATTTTTAACTTTTTTTTCTCCTTGGGGCTCATGCTCCTTCTTGTCAGCGCATTCCCAGATAACGAAGATCAATAAATTCCTTCCCTGGACTTCTGGTGTTAGTCACCCCTGTGCTCATCCAGACAGAATAACCCAAGAATGTGTAGAAATTCCTGGATATCTTCCCTTTTTACCATTCTCCGAGTTAGTTACATGAGCAAAAGCTTTTTACATCACCATGAAATATAGATATTTATCACATTACTATTTTAAGTTTTGGTAAGAGCAGAACTAAAAGAAACTATATTCATACAGCAAAGTTTTCCAACATTATACACATAGCATTCATTTTAATACTTGCGAAAAGCCAATAATATAATATGTAATTATAACAACGGTGACATCACAAGGGTCTTTAATCTTCCTCCCCTCTCAGTCACCCTCAGCACGCCCCACTGCTCCCGGCAAGGGAAGGAGGGAGTCTTTAGGAGCCGCCGGAGCTCCTGCCCCGTCCCTGCACGGGCAGCAGCGTGAGACCCTAAACCCGGTGTGCGGGACTCTGAGCCCGCCGCGCCCCTGCCCCGCCTGCCGCCTCCATTTCTGCATCGCTCCCTCGCCCCGCTGCGCTCCCGCTCGCCGGGCTGGAGAAGCAGGGGGAGGCGTGGGAAAAGCGCCATCAAACAAAACTCCAAGCGACCCGCACAGAAATCTCCTTGGCAGAGAGACACCGGGCAGGGCCCCGCCATCGCCCGCAGCCCGTGCCCGGCCGCACCGTGCCCGGCCCCGCTGCTCGCCCAGCGCAGCCTCCTCCTCTCCCGCCATCGCCCGCAGCCCGTGCCCGGCCGCACCGTGCCCGGCCCCGCTGCTCGCCCAGCGCAGCCTCCTCCCCGCCATCGCCCGCAGCCCGTGCCCGGCCGCACCGTGCCCGGCCCCGCTGCTCGCCCAGCGCAGCCTCCTCCTCTCCGCCGCCGCCGGGGCCCTCACGCTCGGCTGCCGCCGGCGGGAAAAGCCCTTCCCGTGCTGCCCCGCGCCACCGCCGAGCCTGAGGGGCTGAGGGGGCTGCGCGGGCAGAGAGGGGAAAACAGAAGAAAAACAGAAATCAGAAACAAAAAGCGGCCTGGCGGTGGCGGAAAAGGGAGACTAACAACTACCACACTCCTCGCCTAAGACTCCTGCCCATAGCCGCAGCTCCGCCTGCCGCCCAAAAATAAAACGCCCCGCAGCAGAAACACAAAATTCCCTCCCCTCAGAGCGCAGAGCCAAAGCCGAAAGCCGCCAAGGGCGCCCGGCCCTGCGCTGCCGCGGCGGGCGGGGGAACTCGGGCCGGGCCGGTCGCTTCGGGCCGGGCTCTGGGGGCAGCGGGGCCGGGCGGCGCAGTATTTCTCTGAATATTCAGGAGAAGCCATCCCACAATATGTGTTTGTAGCAGCGGCAGAGCCGCAGCGCCCAGCGCTCCCCACTCCCACCCCACCTGCGCCACCCCCTCGCATCCAGCGACCCCCGGGAGCGGAACTGGGGCTCGGGGGAGGGGGACGGCACGGACGGATCTGCACTGGGGGCCCCGAGCCCCCTGCCCAGCCCTGTGAAGCGCGGAAAAAACTATCTATACCGTACAAAATAAGGATAAGAGTAGTATATGTATTTATTCAGCGCTCAGGGGGATAAGATCCTCCAAAACCACGCACACCTTTGGCGACCTGCACCTCTCTTTTATTCTCTACAAACTACAATTGCACAATACACCTAATACATATTCATTGCCTGTTCTGCTTCATACTACAATTAGCTACCGCCTCTTTCTGCTCCACACGGCTCCTTGGGAAAAAGGAAACAGTGTTCCTCTCAGTCCGAACATTTCTCTTGTCTCCTTGCACATATTCTTTTACTCCTTTGCTTATCTTCTGGCTTTGATACCAGTTTTCCTGGGTTCATGGATCTGGACAATCCCCCTATCCTGTGGTCCCTTTGTCCTTGATCCTGTTCGCCCACCCCAGCTTTATCTTATCCTGCAGCCTTGTCCCCCTGTTCTTGTAAGCACCGTAAATTCCAGCAAACATAGGGTTTTGTCAGCCCCCTTCT
>NW_027635664.1:0-50853 GCF_903797595.1 Erithacus rubecula | reverse complement strand
ACTGTATCCAGGGAAAAATCCCAACAAGGTGAGGTTTAATAAGACAAAGTGCCAGGTTCTGCACTTTGGCCACAACAATCCCTGCAGCTCTACAGGCTGGGGACAGAGTGGCTGGAGAGGGGCCAGGAAGAAAGGGACCTGGAGACACTGATGGATAGCAGGCTGGACATGAGCCAACAGTGTGCCCAAGTGGCCAAGAAGGCCAATGGCTCCTGGTCTGCATCAGGAATGGTGTGGCCAGCAGGAGCAGGGCAGTGATTCTTCGCTGTGCTTAGCAGTAGTTGGGCAGCACCTTGAGTGCTGTGCCCAGTTCTGGGCCCACCAGTTTAGGAAGGAAATGGAGGGGCTGGAGTGTGTCCAGAGAAGGGCAACAAGGCTGGTGAGGGGTGTGGAACACAAGTCCTGTGAGGAGCAGATGAGGCAGCAGGGATTGTTTATCCTGGAGAAGAGGATGCTCAGGGAGACAAGGTGGTGTCATGGCACAGGTTGGATTTGATGATCTCCAAGGTCCTTTCCAGCCTGGCTGATTCTGTGATCCTCTAAAACCACCCCTGGAGCAGTTGCAGGATGAGCCCTGGACCTCCTCTTCAGAAGGTCCAGCAGCCCGGGTCCCTCAGCTTCTCCACACAGCCCCAAAGCCCATCCTGCCAGTCCTGCAGAGCCTCTCCAGCCCCTCCTCACTGCCCAGAACAGGGAGCCCCACACCCAGACACACCAGCCCAGATGTGCCCCCCTGGCCTGTGGTGCCTCTGGCAAGGGAGCAGCAGGAGGCACTGCAGGAGCCTGCGGACAATTCCTGAAGGAATTGTAGGATGATCCTGCACCCCAAGGGACGTTCCCATGGTGGCAGCTCAGGAAATGTAATGGGGAGTGGGGCAAGAGAGGAAAGGGCAAAGAGGGATGGGCTGTTTGGATGAGAGGGAACAGAAGTGGGCAATACGAGGAAATCTGGATCACGAAAGAGGAAAGAAAGCAAAGCTGAAGTAAAGGAAATGCTCAGGGCAGTTTGGGGGTGGCTGCCTGGCATCCCTGGCTCTGAGCAACAACATCTGCAGTGGGACAGGAAGCTCACAGCTCATGGGAACAAAGTTTCTGGCTGACTGCAGAGACTAAAACAAACCTGAGTGGTTTCCCTGGTGTCCCCCAGCCCTTGCTGGCCCCAGGGGCTGAGGGCATTTGTGCTCACTCAGCTCCATCTCCCCACAGCAGCACCATGGGGGTGCTGATGCCTGCTCTGTGCCGTGCAAACAGGGGCTCCTGAGCCAGTGCTGCTGTGTCTGTGCCTGCAAGGATGCAGCACCTGTGTGAGCTGGGGGAGAGGCCAGGGCTGCAGAGGGGAGATGTTGTTGGCAGGTGCATGAGGACGCTCTGGGACGCTGCCCTGGGCTGTGCAGTGCAGTGGGGATGGATCAGCCCCTGCTCTGCTGCTCCTTGCCTGGGTCTCCCCTTTCAGGGACCTTGCAGAGCACCAGCCATGCTGTTTGCCCCCAGCCTGCCCACGGCCAGCCTGGGGCTGCTCACAGGGGTTTTCTCTGCTCAGCATTGACTTGGCCAAGTGTTCTGGAGAGAGCCTGGCCAAGGAGCCTGGAGCCCCCAGGCCCTGCCCTGAGGCGTCAGCGCTGCCCCAGCAGTGCCCATGGCCTGTCCCTGCTGCCCCGGCACTGCCACCCCCAGGGCTGTGGCCCGGCCCCGAGAGCACTCAGGCCCTGCAGCAACACGAGGGGCAGTGGCCAGGAGTGCACACTGGCAACACCAGTGCTGCTGCTGTTGGGCACAGCTGATGTGCCAGCCTGATCTGCCCCGCTCTGCACACAGACATTACTGCTGCAGCTCCAGAGAAGGGAACAGAAGGGGCATCTCTGGAGAAAAACTTGACTGGGAGAGAAATCCTTCGTGTGTTTAAAGCCACGAAGACTGCAACCCTTTATTGACACATTTGTGGCCACAGGGAAGTGGAGATCCCTAATCAGCAATGGAACACAGAGTGGCTTTTTTATGGACAGTATGGTAAACGAAACAAATGAAAAATAACCCACAACCAAAATAAAAAGCAGTATAAAAGATGGCTTATTACAAGTGGCTTTCAGAATAGGCTAGCAGTTTATTGTTCCTGAAAGCAGCCAGTCATCAGTGTCCACACTGAAGCCTTGAGCTCTTGATTCCTCAGGCTGTAGATAGGGGGTTCAGGGCTGGAGGCACCACTGAGTACAAAACTGACAGTGCAAGATCCAGGATGGAGAGGAGATGGAGGGGGGTTTCAGGTAAAGCAAATGCAGCAGTGCTGATAAACAGGGAGATCCACAGCCAGGTGAGGGAGGCAAGTGGAAAAGGCTTGTGCTGTCCCTGCTCAGAGGAGATCCTCAGCACAGCCCTGAAGATCTGCACATAAGAGAAAACAATGATACAAACAGCCAAGTGCTAAGGAAGTAGTAAAAGCAGAAGCCCCAAATTTCCTGAGGTTTGACTGTGAACAGGAGACCTTCAGGATGTGTGGGATTTCACAGAAGAACTGGCCCAGGATATTGCCGTGGCACAGTGGCATGGAAAATGTATTGACTGTGTGCAGCAGAGCATGGAGAAAGCCGCTGGCCCAGGCAGCTGCTGCCATGTGCGCACAAGCTTCTGCTGCCCAGGAGGGGTCCCGTAGTGCAGGGGTTTGCAGATGGACACGTAGCGGTCGTAGCACATGATGGTCAGGAGATAGTACTCTGCTGCAATGAAAACACAAAGAAAAAGAGTGAGGCAGCACATCCAGAGTAGGAGATATTCCTGTTGTCCCAGAGGGAATTGTGCATAGCTTTGGGCACAGTGGTGCAGATGCAGCCCAGGTCAGTGAGGGCCAGGTTGAGCAGGAAGAAGAACATGGGGGTGTGCAGGTGGTGGCCGCAGGCTACGGCGCTGATGATGAGGCTGTTGGCCAGGAGGGCAGCCAGGGAGATGCCCAGGAAGAGGCAGAAGTGCAGGAGCTGCAGCTGCCACGTGTCTGCCAATGGCAGCAGGAGGAAGTGGCTGATGGAGCTGCTGTTGGACATTTGCTGTGTCTTGCCATAATGATCTGTAAGAAAAGCAATCATGGAAGAGTTTGGTTTGGAGAGGACTTTAAATATCCCAGCCAGCCTTGCGGGCACTTTCTGCCCACTACCTGCCCAGGCTCTGCTGCCTGGATCTGTCCCTGCAAGCGGCTGCTTCCCTGTGCCCAGGGCTGGACTCTGCCAGTGCTGCCAGAGCCCAGCCCAACCCTGGGGGCTCAGCTTTGCCCTTCAGATCCCTCCAGCACAGGGCACTGCTCAGGGCCAGCTCTGCCTCTGCAAAATTGTGATGGCAACATCAGAGCATCCCCGAGGATGCTGGAAAAGCAATGCAGATGCTGCATTTAAGGGGTCCTGTGCTGATTTTTGCCACTGCCTAATTTTTGAGATCTGAGGAATTTTCTTAGCTTTTTATTATCTTGAAGTGAGAGAGGAATATCAGTGTGAAATCTCCCATCCAGGCAACTTAGAGCAGTAGATTTAAAAAGAAAGATTTTCCCTTTTAGGCAGCTGCTCTCTGGCTGTGCTTCCTGTATAATCTCATTGGAAACCTTCTGGATTTCACCACACAAGGAGAACACTTCCAAGCCTTAGCAGTTGTCTCCTTCCACCCAGACCTTGTCCCTCAGTGCTGGGGGCAGCTCCCAGGGCTGGCTGAGAGCTGTCCCTGGCAGGCAGCAGAGTCCCTGCCCCAGCACAGTGCCCTGGGCTGCAGGACCCTGCTCTACAGCACAGCCCTGGGCACCGCTGGCTGCTCTAGACAAGAGAGAATCAGAGAATGTACTCACAGAGTCTGTAAGCATTGGGATGTTCCAGCTTTAGGAGATCACTGCAGGAGCTGCAGCTGCCTTGTCCTGCAGCCAGAGGCTTCCTGTGTCAAGGGCTGGGAGTAACTCTGCCCCAGTCACTTCTGAGCACCTTCCCAGCCCTGGCTGATTGGAGCTCTCAGTCCTCTGTGCTGTGCCAAGACGGCTGCAGGGCAGTGCTCCAGCCCTGCTTGTCTGGGAAAAAAAACCTGCTCATACAGAGAAATGTGTTTTTGAAGCTCCTGTTGGTTGCCATGGGCTCCTTCTGTGCCAGAAGCCCAGCCCAGCTCACCAGCACAAAAACACAGCACATAGACTTTAATGATTTTCTCATGGCTTTGGTGTTGCTTACAGTGGTTTTAGCTCCCGAGAGAGTGTTTTAAAAACTTTTCCAGAACTCAAAGTCAAATTGAAACTTTGAACTTTGTTGAAGCTTTAAGGGATTTCACTGGGAGACACAACTGAGAACGTGTCCCCAGGTTCCAGTTAAAGCAGAACACTGGTGGCACTAATGATAGGTGAGGACAAACTAGGGAAAGGTCTCTGAGATTGAGGAAACCGGATGTGTTTCAGGAATGCAAAGGGGCCAAGGCCTGAGCCCCAGCCCCTGGCGGGGGCAGATCCTGTCCCTCCCTTGAAACACTAATCTTAGAAAATTAGGATTTTAGTGACCTTGCTGAAAACAATTAAAAAATTAGAAGGGAGTAGTTATCTGAAACTTAAATAATTAATTGTCTGTCAGTTCATGTTTGCTCAGCTGTGTTTACAATGGGAAAGAACAAAACTAGGGAGCACAGCCAAAGGAACACAGACAATGCAACCAGAAACCCATTCTTTGGACAATTGGACTATCCCCAGAAATTCTTTGTTTTGTCAATGATAGACAAGGTCAAGAGTTTATGGTGAAGAAGACTCACCTTACTTCCTCCTTTTAAGATCCCTCCCCACAAAAATGACCCCAGATTTAATTTAAGAAGTCAATCACACATGCAAGCTAATTACCATAGGAAGCGGGGAATGGGAGTGGCTGTTATTATGAATATGTATTTGTTTGATTCCTTTGCTAATAAATAGACTTTGTGATCACCTGTAATTTTGCAGTGTGTATTAGAGGATTACCTCACGCTGCTGCCCAGTTGAGTATTGATATAAGACCAATATTCATAATTTGGTAATTCAAGACTGCAATGGCTCATTCTTCTGTGTGCCCAGACCTCCTAAAGAGGCATTCAACATAGTAATCTCTTGGGGAATGCTTCAATCACCTCTTTTCTTAACTAAAAAAAAACCAAAATATTCTCTTGGCTAATAAAAAGAATCATGAGGTGCACTTTGAAATCTCCTTCCTTAACAAAACTCCAAACTTTCTGCAAGCAGCTGCACAAGCCCTGGAGACTTGAAGACAATTGAAGGAAGACAAGGAGCTCCAGAGGGCTTTCTCTATTTCAATGAGCTCCACAGTGGATTGGGGCTGAGTCCAGGACCCCAAGGCATGAGAGAAGTTTGAAGAAGCTGCTCAAGGAGTCAGAAGCAAAACTTCAAGTCCCTTGGAGTATCACTGGCCCCACTGAGGGCAGGGACTGCCAAAGGCTCCCCAGGGACTGGTGAGAGCAGATCCTTGAGGGCAGGCTTGTAGGAGCCAAAGGCTGTGAGGAGGAACTGCAATGCTGAGCAAGGCCTGGGCTGGTTGGAGGCAGCAGAAAGGCCAAGGGCTGAGCCCAGGCCTGGCCCAGCAGGGTCTGTCCCTCATGGGTGGCTTGGGGCTGTTCCTGGGGCAGTGGGATGGGAGGGGCAGCAAGGACAAATGGCATCAACCTGTGTGACACTCCAGATGCTCATGGAACCAAGGGCCAGTGTGACACTGCAGGGCCTCATGGAAACAAAAGGCCATTGTGAGCCTGAGGGGCTGTAACACCCCAGAACACTGAAATGATGGGAGTGACCAAATGTTCCTTTACTAAAATCTGATTCACAGGAGAAACACCAAGCAGATATTCTCAATATGTCAAAATGACACAAAATTGTACTGGCAAAGTATAGAAAATCAAGGAATGCTTGAAAAGGATTTAATACAACATCCAATTCAACATAAAACACTTGTCATAGCAGGAACTTCATTAACTTAGCTCATTTAACCTAGAATCCTTTAAACACTTAAGTTTTGAGGTACCCAAAACTGTTCCATGTAAAGAGCATTAGAGGGACAGGAGAGAGAGAGACAGAAGCTCTATAGAAAGACACGCACATGGCTACCAACTCCTAGGATTCCAGTGTGGGTGAGACACAGACCCCAGCAGAAGGCAGGGTATGAATCATGGGCTGAGCACCTCCTCCATGTTTTGAGCCCCTGGGCCTTCATGGGCCTCCCCCCAGGTGGGATTTGTGATTGCTCGGGCAATCAGAGCCTGGGTCAGCACCAGCCCACTGTGTGATGGACTGACAGCTCATCTCAAGGTGTCTGGGACATTGATCTCATCCAGCCTCTGACAGTGAACATGGCGACACTGCAGAACTTCATGGAACCATGGGTCAGTTGTGACAAGGACGGCAGCAGATCTAAAAACACCATGGAGACACCATGGAACCTCTTGGAATCATTGTGACACTCTGGTGCCTCATGGAATCAAGGGGATCATTGTGAAACTCAGGACCCCTATGGAATCAAGGGTCAGTGATGAAGCTGTGGGGCCCATAGAACCAAGGAGCCATTGTGACACAGCGGGGCCACGTGGGGCCCAGGGGCCATGGTGACACTCCAGGACCTTATGGAAGCAAGGGGCCATTGTGGCACTACAGAACCTAGGAGAATGTTGTTACAAGGAGAATTTAGTGACATTACAGGACTCCATGGAATCAAAGAGAACATTTTGATACTGTGAGGCTGATCTTGGCACGTCGAGGGTCGCTGCTCATCTGCCCCTGAAGCACTGAGGCTCTGTGTTCTCCTTCCTATGGGAGAGACCTGTCCTTCTCCTCCAGGAGCCCATGGCCAAAATTAGGATTCCTTCTCCAGATTTCCTTATATGCAAAGATTGTTCCAAGATTAAATCTGCCAGGACAGACAGATCTGGCTGCCTTAGCTACCTGGGGGCCATCTCTCATTTTCTTTTGAAACACTGGCACCATATACTTTTCTTACGCTTTTTTCTCCCATCTCAACGAGCCACCAATGGCCAAAATTGGGAATCCGTCTCCAGAATTCCCCTTATGCAAGGACAGCTCCCAGACAAAAGCTGCCATGACTGACAAGTCTGGCTTGCCTTGGCTTCCTGAGGACTGGATCTCATCTGCCTTTGAAACACTGGCGCTCCTTCCAAAACATCTGGGCTTTGCACTTTTCTTTAGTATTGAAAAACCCCACAGCCTCAGCCCCTGGCAAGGGCACAGCAGCAGCTGCAGCTCAGACAGGACTCAGCCCCAGCCATGGGCAAGGTGCTTGGCCAAGGCAAAGGCAGGCTCCCTGTGTGCTCTGCTCCCCTCTCCCTGAGCTCCTGAGAGCTCTGCAGCCCCTGCTGCCATCCTATCTGCCCAGGGCAGCACAACAGCCCCTGCCTTGGGGCCCTCCAGAGCTGCTCCTGCTCCAGGTCCAGGGCCCATACCAGAGCTGGTGCAGCCACAAAGCTGTGCCCATTTCTGTTCATTCCTGCTCTGATGAGGATAGATACTCAGCCACTTCGAGCTTGCTGATGAATTTTACTGCTCCAGAGGCCTCTTCTTTCTTGTGCTATTCAATTCAAGAATTCAGGGAGAAAGGCTCATAAACATTTGTTCAAAACATCCAAACAAGAAAAGCCCCTGGGAATAATTTCAGTTTTTCAATTCTTTGTGGCTAATTACACAGATTTCAGAAGTGTATTCCAAGTGAATATACTAGTAGTGAAAACAAAGCAGATAAAACTAATTTATCCTGTTACGGTTTTTTTTCCTGTTTCTAGATGGATGTCAGCAATGTCCAACTGATATTGACATCCAGCATCTTCTAATGCAGTCAGAATACATATGAAAATCAAGGCCATTCATGGGTGACAGTCAATTACACTTTGTCCCCATCCCCTTCCCAGCATTTCCCTCATCCTATCCCTGGGACTGCTATGGTTCAGGAGTGGTGCGGCCAGCAGGAGCACGGCAGTGATTCTTTACCTGTGCTCTGCACTGGTGAGGTCATGCTTTGAGTGCTGTGTCCAGTTCTGAGCCCCTCCAATGTAGGAAGGACATGGAGGGGCTGGAGCAGACAACGGCAAAAATGGCTGGTGAGGGGTCTGGAACACAGGTCCTTTGAGCAGCAGCTGAGGGAGCTGAAGATGTTTATCCTGGAGAAGAGGAAGCTCAGGGGAGACCTCATCACTCTTTGAAACTCCCTGACAGGAGGATGCAGTGAGGTGGGGGTAGGGCTCCTCTGTGGACACTGCTGAAGGTCTAGGCACATTTTAGCTAGACCTTTTTCTCAGGCTATGAAACTTTTTCACCCTCAGCTAGAATTTTTCCCAAGCTAGAGGTTTCTTCTTTATTGTAAACACAAGAAAAAGAATCATAACAGAGATAAACACCTGCAAAGTCCCTGAGAAAGCCAGGGAGAAGAGATGTCTCTTTCTCTGACCAATGATTTGTCTATATTTTGTTTTGCACAAATTGCCTTATTTAAGGCAATGGTTTCTTTGGATAAATTGCTTTCTTCTCTTTCCTGCACCAAGCAAGAGAGTGTCTTGTTGCTGTTTTTTCATCGCTCTGTATCTTTCTCCACAGCAACATATGGAGGTTCCACCGAGAGATCATTACTCGAGTGGATCGGGATCACCCTAAGCGATCTCTGACCAACCAACAGCACCGGGAAAACTCGGAGCTGACAGCCTGCAAAAACTGGGATGGATCCTGGAGGCCTGTCCTAACTGGGGTGCAGCCCATGCTGGGGTTTGTAGCTAGAGCTGCACTGAGCAGACTGAAACCCAGAAAACCAGGGCTGCGAACCTGGGGCCAGGACCAGAGCTGGGATCGTGGCCGGAGTAGAGAGCCATCTGGGACATCGTGGAGACCTGCCTGACTACGGCAGGACGGGAAACCCGCAGAAATCATTGGCTTTTCTCCTCTCCACCGAGAGAGGTAATATGAGCTTGTAGCTCAGGAGCCCCTTGGCTCGGTTCGGAGCGGCAGTGGCCTGGAGCCCCTGCAGCACAGAGTGGTCCGGAGTCCCGCGGTGTGAAGCTCCTGCAGCGCACGGAGTCATGCGGAGCTGAGTGCCGGGAGCCCGGACAGCGTCTCGACTGTTTTCTCCCCGTCGAGAGAGGTACTGTGTTTCCCCCTACCTCCCAGCATAGCCGCTAGGTGGGAAATTCTGAAACAATGGGGAATCGTCTGTCTAAGCAAGAGCAAACTATACTCTCACTGTGTAGGGATGTCCTTGAAGGCTTGGACACCCCAATTCCAGACAAGGACTTGGTTGACTTGTTAGCTTGGGCAAGAGAAAATGGGTTTTCTGAGGATGGAGGAGTGGCCTTCTCTGAGAAAGCTTGGAGAGATATAGGAGACCGATTGTATGAAGTCATACGGGAAGGCAATGCTTCAATTCTCCCTCGATTTTACACTTGGGGATCATTAATGAAACATTGAAGGAGGGCAAGGTAAGCTCTGAGGGGAGCGAGGCAGGTTCAGAACAAAACGAGGATGAGTTCGACTGCTCTTCCAGTGAGGACAAATCTGACTGCTATCCCGGGAACCCCCTGCAGCCAGACTCGCCCCCCCGCCCCAAAGCCCCGCCGGTGGAGATGGTGCTGGCCTGTCCGTCCACGGTGCCGTCTGACCGTGACCCGCCTGCTGAGAGGAGCCGTCAGCACCAGCCATCCCAGAGAAGGAGGTGGTGCCAGCGTCTCCCTCCCCTCCGATGCTGGAGACCGACCTGCCTGCCAAAGCAGGGTCTGGGCTGCCCTTCTCTGCTTTAGCAGAGCCAGGGCTGCCTTCTTTTCTTCCCTCATCTTCTCCGTTTGTTCACCTGGAAGAGGTGCTGACCCTGGCACTGGACCCCACGAACGGACCCCTCCCATCGGCATTTCCAGCTGCTTCGCCGCTCCCACCCTGTGCTGACAGCAGCGATGGCTTTGTCCTCACTTCAAAGGGGGGAGCAGTGGGGGCTGGTTTCATTTCTGCAATGGGCATGGGAGGAGGGAGCGCTGGGGCAGATGTTTCTGAGCTCTATTCCCTTGTTCTAAGGGAAGAGCTGAAAACTTGCAATGATGATACCCAAATGAGAGAGGCTCAGGCTTTTCCTGTGCCTGTGCCTGATGCTGTCCCTATTGTAGGACAGCGAGATTGGAAAAAGAGAATAAATAAAGATCTAACCAATCCATTTATTGTGAATCACCTTTGCCTCATTTCAGGCTTCAGATGAGACATACCTGGGTCCTTCCTGCTGACCTGCCAGATGTCCGCCCTGACCTGCACCAGGGGCAGAGTGTGATCACAGCTCAGCTTTCACATGCTCACCAGCTCACCAACACCGACTAGATGAAAACACTGACCAGATGATCCCTCTTCAAGCAGAGAATGGACATTCATCTGTTCGTGTTGGAACTGTTGATAAAGTTTTCATTGTTGTGTTACAATAATTACTTAGTGGTGGATTTTTCACTGTTTGATAAGTTTGTTGAATGGTGATGGGTTTTGTTATTGCAATTATAATTAAGTTTTAGAATTAAGGTTGTTAAAAGCATCAGGTATGAAGAGTTCCCTAGGCACTTCAGGTAGGCACAAATCTCCTGAGGAGTGATGGTTGTTCTCCTTTGTGAAGGGCCCTGTGGAGGATCACAAACACTTCTCTTTCTTTTCTTTTTTAAAAACTAAAAGGGGAAATTGTGGACACTGCTGAAGGCCTAGGCACATTTTAGCTAGGCCTTTTTCTCAGGCTATGAAACTTTCTCACCCTCAGCTAGGATTTTTCCCAAGCTAGAGGTTTCTTCTTTACTGTAAACACAAAAGAAAGAATCATAACAGAGATAAACACCTGCAAGGTCCCTGAGAAAGCCTGGGAGAAGAGGTATCTCCTTCTCTGACCAATGATTTGTCTATATTTTGTTTTGCACGAATTGCCTTATATAAGGCAATGGTTTCTTTCAATAAATTGCTCTTTCTTGCTCTTTTCTGCACCAAGCAAGAGAGTGTCTTGCTGCTGTTTTTTCGCCACTCTGTATCTTTCTCATGGCAACACAGGGCTTATGGAATCATGGAGACAATTGCAACACTACAGGCAATGCATTGGAATGGCTACCTAGAACAGAGGCTAGACAAGGAGAAGAGAATAAAGCGGGTATTTGTTAAAGGCTTTCAATGCATACACCTTAGGCAGTCAGAAGCCTCCCAGAGGCTGCATTCAAGATGGATGGTGGTGACAAGTTTTTCAGAAACATACAAGTTTGGTCCATTGGCATATCAGGGTTAATCCTCCAATTACAGCTTCAGATAATGAAGTCCTATTTTCACAGTTTGCTCCCTCCCAATTCACTTGTTTCTACTTTTCAGAGCCCGAGGCTGTAGGGCAACCTTGAGTTTCAGAGGAATTATTTTGTCTGACCAAAATGTGAAGGCAGGTAACAAAGACTTTATATGGAGTTTCAAGTTATTCATTAATTCAGTACAGGATTTGAAAAATATAAAGACTAAAATCTTAAGGCCTCACAGTCCTCACTGAACCAAGGGGCCACTATGACACTTTGCAGCTTCATGGAAGCAAGGAGTCCATTGTGACACTGCAGGGCCCCATGGAACTAAGGATTCATGTAGCAGTGCATGGTCCCATGGAACCAAAGGTCCATTGTGACATTGCGGGGTCTCATGGAATCCTGGAAGCCATGATGACGCTTTGATGCCTCGTTGAATCTGCAGGGCCTCTTGGAACCAAGGAGGTTCTTCTGCCATTGTGACCCTCATGGAACCAAGGGTGCATGGTGATACTGTGGCACCAAAGAGACCCCTGGGACACTGCAAGGCCTCGTAAGAGCAAGGGACCATTGTGACACTGTGGAGCCCCACGGAAACAAGAGGCCAACATTACACAGCCGGGCCTCATGGAACCAAAGATCCAATATGACACAACCATTGTGGCACTATGGGATCCCATGGATCCAAGGGAACAGGTGACAGGTCTGGTTGGCTTGGCCTGACTGGTGTAACTGCCCTCAGCATGCCCATTGTCATGCTCTTGTCATGTTCTCCTGAAACTCTGAGGCTCTGGGCTTTCCTTCAAATGGAAAAGAACCATTCTTCCCATTCAAGCATACATTGTCAAAATGGGATTCCCCCTCCAAAATTGCAAATATGCAGGGATTCCTCCCAGAAAAAAAGCTGCCATTTCCAAGAGGTCTGGCAGCCCTTGTGTTCCTGAGGACTGGCTCTCACCTGCCTTCAAACACTAGGGTTCGCTGCTTTTTTTACTATAGAAATTAACTGTCCCTCTTTCACAGGTACCCATGGCCAAATATGGACCATTTCCTCCCAAAATTCCTTATACACAAGAGTTTCTCCCAGGCAAAAGCTACATGGACAGCCTGCTTTGGATGGTCTTTGCCTCTTGTGGCCATCTGTATTCTGCCTTAAAACACTGGGGTTCCATGCTTCCCTTCCTATGGAAAAGAATCATCCTTCTTCTCCAGGTGCTTATGGCCAAAATTAGGATTCCACCTCCAAAATCCTATATCCAAAGATTTCTCCTACACAAAAGCTGCCATTACAGACTGGTCTGGCTGGCCTTGGCCTTCTGAGGGCTGGCTCTCACCTGCCTTCCAAACAGCAGGCTCAGTGATTTCCTTTCTATGGAAAAACTGGAATTCAACATCCAAAACTTCAAATATCCAAAAGCTACTCCCAGACAAACCTTCCTGGACAGACAGGTATTTCTGGCTTTGGCCTCTGGTGGCTACAGCTCATCAGTCCCTGAAACACAGAGGCTCCATTGCTCTCCTGTAGAGACCATGGTGAAACTGAGGGGCCTCATGGAACCACGGAGACCATTGTGGCACTGTGGGGTCTTCTGAAATTAAGGGGTGGCACCAAGTGACACCAAGGACATCACTGTGCCACTGCTGGGCTATATGGTTCCAAAGGGCCGGTGTGAAACAGCAGGGCTTCGTGGAACCAAGAGGCCATTGCTGCATTACAGGGCCTTGTGCAGCCAAAGGGTCGTTGTGATCCTGCAGGGCACCATGGATCCATGGAGAACATTGTGGCATTGCTGGGCACCACGGAATCCTGGAGGCCATTGTGACACTGTGAGGAGGGCCCACAGAACCAAAGGGCCATTGTGACCCCTGCAGTCCCTCATGGAATCAAGGGGCCATTGTAATACTGCAGTAGCAAGGAGAACATTGTGACACTGTGGGGCCCCATGGAACCAAGGGAACATGGAACAGCTCTGGCTGCTCTGGTCCTCTTGGGACCACCTGGAAAGTTTGACTGATTGTGGTGAGTTGAGGGTTTTTTCTCATCAGCCCTTGGAGCACTGGCGCCCTGTGCTTTCCCTCCTTCAGAAAAGAACCATTCCTCTTTCCAGGTATCTGGTGGCTGGTATTGATATTCCCAGTAAAAATTTCCGTATATATAAGGGTTGTGCCCACCAAAATCTGCCAGGACAGACAGCTATGCCTGGCCTTGGCCTCCTCCAGGCTGTGTCTCTTCTACCCCCACACAATGGAGCTCCGTTCCTTGCTTCGATCGTGTGGAAAAGATCTGCCCTTCTCATCTGGGGGCCAGGGCCAAAATTTGGATTTAGCCACCCAAATTCTATCTAGTCAAGGATTGCTCACAGACAAAAGCAGTCAGAACAGAGAGGTGTGGCTGGTCTTGTTCCTCTGGAGATTTTCTTAGAGTACAAGCTGAATGTTTTCATTTGCCAACATATTGGAGAGGGCCCAGAGATATCCCAATGTGGTGTTTGGAGAACTCAAGCACATGAATACTGTACAGGGACAAAGGAGCTCTGGGCTCAGTGGAATGGAGACTGAGGACAGCAGAGAAGAGCCCTGGGGGGATTGCAGGCTGGTTTTAGAGATGATGGATCCTTTTGAAGTACTAGAAAACAGCAAGAGAAACAAAGTCATCCGAGTTTTTGTGTGGCCAGGCAGAGGCAGGCAGGACGCAGAGATGACAGCAAAGGAAGGGCCAGCCAGGTGGGGCAGCCGGGGGATGCCAACAGCCTGCAGGGACAGAGGGCAGGGCATGGACACCGTAGGACAGCCTGGGCTGCAGAGGGCACAGGGATGGGCAGCAGCTGAAAGGCCCTGCCAGAGCCAACTGCTGCAGCACTTGGGCCATGGCTGCTGGCCCTGGGCCTGAGGCCAGCAGGGGACAAGTGAGCCTTGCTGTGCTGGGGCCTCATTGCCTCCTTGTCCCTGCTCAGCAGCCTGGCAGGGGCCGCCCCATGGTCCTGCCCTTGGCATTGCACATCCCCAGAGCCCAGTGGCCCAGGAGGAGCCCTGAGCAATGAGGGAGGGACAGGATCTGCCCTGCCAGGAGCTGGAGCTCAACCTTGGCCCTTTGCATTCCTGAAATACATCCAAGTTTGCCTAGCATCAAAGACTCCTTTCCCTTGTTTTCTCCCACTTGTCATGAGGGCCTCCATTGTTCTGCTCTGACTGGAACCTGGGGACACTTTCTGAGTCCTGTCTCTCAGTGGGAGCCATGAAAACTTCAAGAAACTTTGGAGTTTGAATATGACTTTGATTTCTTGAAAAGTTTTCCTTCAGCTCCCTCTCAGAAACTGATGTCCAGGGACTCATCAGTATTGGGAAATTTTTGCTATATAGAGATGGGGTAACTGAGAGACATTTAAAAGATTTCATTGCATTATCAATCTTGTTGAAGGGAGAAACATAAGAGATGTAAAACTCAATACCATTATATCAGAAGCCAAGTTATTTCCTAGTTACAATACCTTATAAATATTTTTCAGCCTATGAACTTTTTCCCCACAATGCTGCTAATACCTGTAACATTAATCACCTATTATTTTACCCCACATTGTCTTGCCACAGTGCATCTTTCACAATTCCAATTCTCAAAAATATCTGGTATTTTTGCAAGGCCATTATTTGAAATTTTTTCTAGTTCAATCTCCCTCTCAACAGTGTCTTCTCTATTCCATTCTTTCTAAGTCAGCACACCTTATCTCAGTTTGCATACCTTATCAGAGTTTGCATACACGTGTACAAGATTGTGTGAGCTTTCAGTCAGGCTTTGAGAGTCCTTTCCAATGCATTTCTCACAAATATCAATCACCTCTGCAGAATGCTGCAATCACCTCTGTTCTAAAGACAGCAGAAGTAAAATACACTCTTTGAAATAGGAATGCAAATTTCTAAGAAGTTCTTTGACATATTTCTCTGTAACTGGAGTTGAAAACCTTCAGAATGAACTGCACTTGACCAGAGGGAAATCAAGACAGAATCATGATTTGCTAGGAAACCTCTCAAGAATTCAGTCATAATCCAACTCCAAATTTTTTGATACCTTACCTCATGGTTCCCACTGTGGGACAAAACTGAGAAAGTGTCTCCAGGTTCCAGTTAGAGCAGGAAATTAGAGGCAGAGGTGACAGGTGGTGTAGGAAATGCAGGCATGGAGAGCTCTCAGGGGGTGCGAATACAGACTCAGAGGTAGAGATGCATACAAGGTGTGACCTAAGACCTCAGAGAAGAATTGGATAATTACAGTATTGAAAGTAAAATAGACATAAAAGAAGAATGTAAGTTTGTGGTTTAAGTAGAAATGTGTTTTAAGCAAACAGAAATATTTACTATGTAAGCAAAGCAGTATGTTAAGTTAGTAAGATACTTTAAAGTTTAGCAAGAAAGCCTCTTATAAAGTTAGAAGTTTAAGATGTATCAATGTGGGTTTATGAAGTGTTATATGATTGATTGAGAAATCACACATTGCAGCAAAGCCATGAGAATCAAAGCAATTAATGGTTGATGTAAAAAGATGCTAGTGAAATTTTTAGAATTATTTGATTGGCTAAAAATCTAACATCAGGCATTGTAACTAAGAATGAGGCGGCTTCTGATATCATGGCATTGGATGTAGCACCTTTAATGTCTCACTCTTCTGTGAGATTGATACAATAAAGCAATGAACCATCTTTAACAAATTGGCTCCACATTTTATAATATGTATCTCCTGATAGGAATTTTTTTGGACACCAGGTCTACCTATTGAAGTCAAAAAGGTTGTAGGGACACCAGGTTTAGCCAAAAAAAAAACCAAAAAAAACCAAAAAAACAAAAAAAACCAAAAAAACACCGGGGGTTTAGGGACATCAGATATACCCCATTGAAGTCAACAGGGATTTTGGGAAACTGGGTTTGCCCATTAAAGTCAATGAGAACTTTGTAGAATTTTGTCGCTAAATCAGGGAAATTTGGGTAAATTTGGGGGAAATATTGTGCTGGATTCCAGGAATTTCTGCTCCAGGATTGTGGTGAAGGCCTTCTGGAAGTCCAGGATGAATTCCTGGAATCTAATCCCAAATCCCTGATCCCACAACTGTGGCCCATGCTGAAGCTGTGCCTCCAGGTAAGCCCAAAAATCTCTCTTTTCAGCTCAAAATGTGGGAATTCCAAGCACAAGACTAGTATTTTAAGTATTAAAATTTTTGGGCCATCTGGTCTACCCACAAAATAAATGGGAATTAAGGGACACCAGGTCTAACCGTTAATAGGGTTTGATCAGGAACAGTACTTGTTAAACTGGGTGCACTGGGAGGGGCTGAAGGGGCCACTGCAAGGGATTAGTGAAGATAAATGGGGATAAACAGGACCTCATTTAAATCAAAAGGAATTTAGGGACACCGGGTCTACCCAGTCAAACAATGAGGATTTTTGGAACACCAGTTACAGGAGCCCTCTGGATTTTTTGGTGATCCAGGTGTCCAAGGGGTATACAGGTGTACCCAGATGATTTTTGGGGCACCTAGCTGATTTTTGGTGGCAGCCATGTGTTCCCAGATGGTTTTTGAGGATATCCAGGTGATTATTGGGACACCCAAGTGTCCTGACTCACCTTGACAGGCCAGGAGAAGATGACGGCCACCATTGCATCAACCCAGTTGACGTGGACACAGATAACCCTCAGCAGTAGGGGGGGCTGTCAGGGGGTACTCTAACATTAAGATGGTACCCCAAAGCTCTAGCTGAGGGCCTTAGGGGTGGGAGTGAGCCCCGAATGACTTCAGGAGAGGATGCAGCACAGGTATACCCCGACAGTTTGGTCTGTGGGATTGATGAAGACAGCATTATGAATCAGCTCCAGCTCTAGGGTGGCAAAGGGGGCACCCCAAAATCTCAGGGAGGGCAGCAGGGTCACCCAAATTAATGTGCCAACAAATTTTATAACCCACAAAGTCAGTTATAGGTATGTATTTTATTCAGCACTGAGTTCAATGGGGGATAGTTCCTCCAAAAACATGCATGCCTTTGACGACCTGCACCTCTCTTTCTATTCTCTACAAACTAGGATTGCACAATATGCCTAATACATGTTCATTTCCAAACCCACCTGTCCCTGCTTCATATTAAAATTAGTTCTATGCCTCTTTGCGATTGTGCACTGCTCCTCATTGGTCGCTCTGGTGGATGTCTGGGGGTCCTTGGGATGAAGTAAACAGCCTTCCTATCTGGAAGGGGCCTCCCTCTTCCACCCTGTTTGAGTATTTTTGGCACACTATCTTATCTTCTCTTGTAGCCTTGCTCTGTCCTCCTGTTCTTCCAAAGATGGTGAATGCTAAGCACTCATAGAATCTTGTCAGCTAGATTCTAGTTAAAGCATCCACCTGTACTTTTTCCCTTAACTCATTAATTTTAATTCAATTCCCCCTGTTTCAGTGTCACAATGACTTCTTGGTTCTATGTGTCCTACAGCTCTATCCTTGTTCCATAGGGGTTCCATAGGGGTCTAGAGTTTCAAAATGGTCCCCGGGATTCCATGAAGCACTAGAGTGTCACAATGGTATCTTTGATTCCATGAGGTCCCCATAGTGTCTCCATGGTGTCTTTAGATCTGCTGCTGTCCTTGTCACGACTCACCCATGGTTCCATGAGGTTCCACAGTGTCACCATGGTCACTGTCAGAGGCTGGATGAGATCAATGTCCCAGACACCTCAGGATGAGCTGTCAGTCAGTCACACAGTGGGCTGGTGCTGACCCAGGCTCTGATTGCCCGAGCAATCACAAATCTCACCTGGGGGGAGACCCATGAAGGTCCAGGGGTTCAAAACAGAGAAGGTGCTGAGCCCATTCTCTGTACCCTGCCTTCTGCTGGGGTCTGTGTCTCACCCACACTGGAATCCTAGGAGTTGGTAGCCATGTGTGTGTCTTTCTATTAAGCTTCTGTCTTTCTGTCTCTCTCTTTTCCCTCTCCTTCTAATACTCTTTATATGGAACAGTTTTGGGTACCTGAACAACTGAAGTGTTTAAAGGTTTCCATGTAAAATGGGCTAAGTTAATGATCCTGCTATGATGAATGTTTTGTGTTGAATTGGATGTATTAAATCCTTTTCAAGAGTTCCTTGTTTTTCTATACTTTGCTAGTAAAGTTTTTTGTGTCCTTTTGACCTCTTGAGAATATCTGGCTGGGGTTTCTCTTGTGCACCAAACCTGAGTAAAGAAACCTTTGGTCACCCCCAGCATTTCAGTGTTCTGGGGTGTTACAGCCCCTCAGGCTCACAATGGCCTCTTGTTTCCATGAGGCCCTGCTGTGTCACACGGGCCCTTGCTTCCATGAGCATCTGGAGTGTCACACTGATTTTGGGAATCAGGAACTGACACCGAAATTGTCAGAGTGTATGTTTAATTGCCAGCTGGGATACATGGGCGGATATCTCCTCCAAACCATGTGTATCTGGTCAGACAGGTTCCAGGTGTAAATACACATTGATCCCAGAAGCCCACATCTCCCTGCCCACCCATCTCTGCCTTCTCCCACTTTGAATTATAATTAGCTGTCACACCTCCTGCTGTCATGTTCGGTGGTCCTGGGGATGAAGGCCGTATGTCTTCCTTGGTGATTGCTGTTTGACCTCTGCTTCTGGGTAGGCAAAATGCAGGTCTGGCTCTTCCTCAGGTTAACCTATTCCCCTGAAAACACTTGTCTGGTTCTGGCTGTTTTTTTGGAGCCTCAGATTTCTGCTTTGTGAGGCTTGTATAACACCTAGGTGCTGCTTTGTTCAATATATCTTAATTTTTTTTTCCTGGCAACTAAGCTCCTATGTGGTCTGTTACATACTCTTTCTGCTATGTGATCTATTTCCTGTCCACATGCTTAAGCATATTATAGGCTTCTAAAATCCTGAGTTTTCACAACCATATATGTTCCCCATCTCACTGATCCCGAGGGAGCAGCAGCAGTGCCTGGATCCGATCCCTGACTCTGGGGCAGGTTTTTACAAATGACCCCCGCAGCAGCAGCAGCAGCAGCAGCAGCAGCAGCAGCAGCAGCAGCAGCAACAGCAGCAGCAGCAGATGGAGCTGACTTTCAGCACAGCCCTTGCCACTCTTCCCTCCTGTGTGCAGTGGTGTCACAGCAGCCTGGGGCACCTAGGAGCCCCCAGTGCCAGCAGGGACTCGAGATGGCAGCTCTGGGCTCCTGGAGGAGTGCAGGGAACAGAGGTGGGGACTCCCTCTCATGTGGGACTTCCAGATGGAAAAGGCTGCTGTGACCAGGCAGCTCCAAGGACAGAGAAAGGAGGGGCTGGAGCCCTTGATCTGTGCCAGTTCCACAGCCCTGGGCAGCAGCCACTGAGCACAGGGGGAACAGAGGGAGCAGCAAGAGGGACAAAACCAGTCAAGGGCAGAGACTGGGAAGAGCCAGACCTGGGAACAGCAGGAACAGCTGCTTCACTGCACCGTTGGAGAAAGCTCTTGGCTGGTTCAAAGTGTTGAAAGATGTGAAGGGCAGAGAGGAGAACACACCAAACAATGCTCCTGGTTCCACAGCCTCCCCTCTCAGTGTCCCAGAAGGAATTGGATGGACTGTATTCTTCTGTCCATATTGTCTTGTTCAGCATGAGCAGCTTAGCACCAAAAGCTAAAGGAACTGAAGCCTTAGGCCACAAGAGCTGAGCAAGAGGAAAATTTTTGACCAAAGTAATGCTACCAACCAGAACCTAACAAAATCCAGCAGACAGAATCCTGAAATTTTAGAATCCTTTCTGTTGGAAAAGGCATCTGAGCACATTGAGTCCAGTCATTCACCCAGCACTGTCAAGCCCAGCAGTAAAGCAAATCCCTGAAGTACCATGGCCTGGACAACAGGCCCTGAGCCAATGACAACCTCTGGATGAACCTTCCAACCAAAGGTTATCTTTGTATCCACTAGTTAGCGAAATATGCATGGTCATTAGCACTCTGATAGCTGTATCCACTCATTAGTAAAACATATATTGACCTTTCTGTATTTAGAATCTGGACAAGGCCATAAAATCTGACATCTGGCCATGTTGGGGGTTTGTGATCAAAGTCAGCTCCCTTGGTTCCTCCTTGAGACTTGGCCAGGCTTTGGGAAGAACCCAAGAGGAGAATGAAACCAGAATGAGCTATAGTAAATGACACTGATTCCTGAACTTGGTGTCTGTGTCTCTGCTGCTGACCCTGCCCACTGGTAAAACACAGTTGGTGTGGTCTGGCTAGATCACCACAAAATGTTGGTTTTTGTATGTAAATGTAAGAAATCAGTCCTATCTGAAATTCCCAGGTAGAGGGAAAACCTTCCCTAGAGTTTGCTGGCTCTGAAGTAGGCTGATTTCAGGGCATCATGAGAACAGTGGGGAAGTCAGCTGAAAGAAGCTGAGCCATTGTATGTATTAAAATGCATGCAAAAATTGCATATGGAAAAATGAAAATCACTTGTGTGTTTGGGAAGATGACGATGAATTTTAATAATGGCATCTCAGAAACAGCACCATCAGAGAGAATGATTGCTGTCAAAATTCTCCAACATGGAATGACAGAAAGGCTTTTAATCTTGAACTTGGATTCATTTGTGAAAAGGAAAGAGTAATAATATAATAAATAATTAAATACATATCTATAATATAATAAAAATGTGATCTATATACTTTCACGTATATATAAAATGACATTGTAAAATAATGCACCAAATACTAATTTTTAAGATTTTCCTGCTCAGGGATGTAAAAATTAATTACAAAAAAATGATTGGCCAGGACCCAAACATCACTGGTGTACTCTGTGAGATTGTATACAACAAATGAAAGAGGAAGGGATGGAATTGGCAGATTTTTGCTGACACTAGGATGTGGAATGTTTTCTCTGTTGCCATGAAGAATAAAGATAGACTTCTGGGTTTTTCATACACCAGACCACCCACAAGCTGCAACATTGATTGAACAGATGAAGAGGCTGTTAAAAAAGTAGGAGATGGGAATTTGTCATAATAAAAATCCCATCTCACAGATGTGCTCCATTCCCTTAACAATGGGAATACTGGGAAATGGAAACCACCTGGATGTGCATGGCTGCACCCAATGTGCAAATACAACCATGGACAGTGAGACTTGGACTTCCTGGGAAATTATTCTGGGTGTGATGTCCCCTGACAGGGCCACCCTAGAGGTTGCAGGGCTGGACCTTTATGCATTAGAATTAATCATGATAAATCAGAAGAAAATGAGAGTTATCAATACCAGAATAGGAATTCAGATTCCTCCAGGACACTTTGGTTTGAAAAATGCTCACTAGAGCTTGGCCTTGAACTGTTCATGTTTTGGGAGGAGTAATCAGTGCAGATTATCAAGGAGAAATTAAAGTAATTCTTAAACAATAGTGAACAATTGGATTATTCAACCCCATGGCAGGGTAGCATAATTATTGATATTGCAATTTTAAAACAATTGTGAAAAAAGAACATCCACCTCAAATCTCTGCTGTTCATGGAGATAAAATGTTTGGATGCACCAGTCCTAATAATGGAGCCAGAGTGTGGGTGCAGAGGCCAAATGGCCCTCCTGAGCCAGCTGAAGGAACATCTCCTGGCAAAGACAGCACTGTTTGAATCCTGAACCCTGGGTGAGAAGGATGAGAATATGTCCCTGCAGACAAGTTTTCTGTGCCAGAACAAGTGGATGTTATGGGATGTTGTTTTACAGATCCTCTAGGACCAAATCTCCCTGTTTGTCCCAACATCCCTTTGGAAAATGCTCTGATCCAGGGGCTCCATGAGAAGGCTGATGTGACACTGAGGGACTTCTACATGAATTCCATCCAGGAGCCTGGGTGCCCTCAGGGACTGGGACCAGGCACCTCTCCAGCCAAGAGGAAAGGACCCACCAAGCCTTGTCACCCACAGACAGCACAGGAAAGCTGAACAGCAAAGGACCTTGGGGACATTATTCTGGAATTAAACAGGTGTCAGCTCCATTAAAAGTGTGAACAACAGAATTATTGTTCCTATCCTGAACAAGACTGAGGAAAAAGAATGAAAAATTGTGCCACTAATCTACTACTGATGCCTGTAAATTATATCTTGATAGTCAGCCAGAATTTTTGTTTGCCAGGGACATGTCTGGAGTTTTATCAAGGATTAGACATGAAAATTGTCATAAAAATGTAAAGACAAAAGTAGCCAAAATACTCAATCTAACAAATCGCTGGATATGTTCTCAACCAGAGGGAAATCAAAGCAGAGCCATGGTTTGTCATGTTTGTCATGGTTTGCTTTTTTAAATGAGCCCCAAGGTGCAGTTCCATGGGCCAGTGAGTTTTGAAAAACAAGCATTGTTTGTGCTCCCCAGGTTGAGATGCTTTTTAAAAGGTAACATTCCCCCCGTTTGAGGCTTGTGAAGATTCTCTTCAAGCCTTCCTAAGCCTCATATCAGTGTCTGCTGGAATTTCATCTTTCCCCATTCCCCAGTAGCCATGCATTTCCCTTCTCCAGCATTGCTCCCCAGCACAGCCATGGAGGGTCTTTGGACTCTTGGCTTTTCCTGCAGCCCACAAGGTCAGCTGAACTCTGCCCTTGCTACAGCCAGCCCTGCCCAGCATAGGCAATGCACAGCAATTCCTTTTGTGTGCTTGGCCTTGCTGTCAGCCCCAGCAGCGGCTCCGTGGCCCCTTTGTGCTCCCTTCCCCAGCCATGGTGGCACAGTCCCTGTGCAGCCCAGCCCAGGACAGGAGCATTGCAGGTGGGAACGGCCCCTGTGCCGTGGTGCCACAGCAGCCCTGGGGCTCTGTGCCCCATGGCCTCCCTGCTGGGCAGCCTCTGACAGCTCCTGCACAGCCCGTGGCACCTGTGGGCCTGCACTGACAGCCCTGCCCCGGGCTCTGCCAGGCTCTGGGCCAGCAGAGAGGCCGGGCATGGCTGGCCATGGCTGGGAACAGGCCCTGAGCCCCGCAGGAGGATGGAGCTGGGCCACAGCCAAACTCAGCCCAGGGCAAACCTGGGCTCAGCAGCCAGGGCTGGCAATGGCTGGGGACAGAGGCTGGCACTGACAAATGTCCTGGGCCCCCCCTGCTCTGTGCATGCCACCAAGGGTACAGAGCAGTCTCCTCTCTGGGCCACTTGCCTGTTTCCAATGCCTTCCCCAGGTGCTGGCCCTGCCCCACAAGGGCTGGGCTGAGTCCTGCCCCTGCACGCTCAGCCAGGCTGAAAAGGGCACTGCTGGTGTCTCTGGCAGGCTTTCTCAGGCCAGCCCAGCTCCCTGCAAGCTGTGCCAGCTGCCCTGAGCTCTGTGTAGCACCAAGGGCCTCTCCCAGCACAGCCCAGCTGGCTCTGGCCCCACAGCTCTGCTCAGGGCAGGGGGCTCTGGGCAGTGGCCCCACGGCCTCAGCCCCTGTCCAGGGCACAGCAGCAGCTGCAGCTCAGACAGGACTCAGCCTCAGCCATGGGCAAGGTGCTTGGCCAAGGCAAAAGGAGGCTCCCTGTGTGCCCTGCTCCCCTCTCCCTGAGCTCCTGAGAGCTCTGCAGCCCCTGCTGCCATTTCATCTGCCCAGGCCAGCACAACAGCCCCGGCCTTGGGGCCCAGCAGAGCTGCTCCTGCTCCAGGCCCAGGGCCCATCCCAGAGCTGGGGCAGCCACAAAGCTGTGCCCATTTCTGTTAATTCCTGCTCTGAGGATGGATCCTCAGCCACTTGGAGGATGCTGATTCATTTTACTGCTCCAGAGACCTCTTCTTTCTTGAGCTCTTCAGTTCAGGAAATCAGTAGCAATGACTCGTAAACATTTCTTTAAAACACCCAAACAAGAAACACCTCTGGGAATAATCTAAGTTTTCAACTGTTCTGTGGTTAAGCAGACAAATTTCAGAAGTGTATTCAAAGTGAATATACCTTACTGGAAACAATGCATAGAGAACTCTTGTCTTGTTTTTTTCTGCTTATAGAAGGATATAAGCAATGTCCAAATTATATTGACTCCCTGCATATTTTAATGCAGACTGAATGGATAGGAAAATCAAGACCCTTCATAGCCAACAATCAATCACACTTTGTCTCCACCCCCTCCCCTCCATTTCCCTCATCCAACACCTCAGACTACTATGGTTCAGGAACAGTTTGGCCAACAGGACAGGGGCAGTAATTCTTCTCCGGTGCTCAGCACTGGTGATGCTGAATTTCAAGTGCTGTGTCCAGTTCTGGGTCTTCCAATCTAGGAAGGACATGGAGGGGCTGGAACATGACCAGAGAAGGACACCAAGGCTGGTGAGGGGTCTGGAACACAAGTCCTGTGAGGAGTGGCTGAGGGAGCTGGGGTTGTTTATCCCGGGGAAAATGAGGCTCAGGGGAGACCTCGTCACTCTCTACAGCTCCCTGACAGGAGGGTGCAGCCAGGAAGCAGTGACAGGGCAAAAGAACACAGCCCTGAGCTACTAGGGGTTGTTTAGGCTAGGCATTAAGAAATATTCTTCACAAAAAGGGTCACTGGGCATTGGAATGGGGTGCCCAGAGAGGTGGGTGAGTCACTTTCCCTGGAAGTGTTTCAACACAGACTGGATGTGGCACTGAGTGCCATGGTCTGGGTGACAAGGTGGTGTTGGGTCACAAGCTGCACTTGATGTTCTCCAAGGTCTTTTCCAGCCTGGGTGATTCTGTGATGATTGTGACATTACAGGGCCCTGGGGAAGCAAGGGGCCATTGTGACACTGCAGGGCCTCATGGAACTGAGAGGACCAGAGTGACACTGTGTACAACATGGCACCACAGAGCCAAGGGACCACTATGACACTGTGGGGCTGCATGGAAGCAAGGAGTCCATTGTGACACTCTGGGTCCTCGTGAACCACAGAGGCCACTGTGACATTGCAGGGCATGGTGGAACCAAGGGGGGCCATTGTGACACTGTGGGGCCCAAGGATCCAAGGAACTCTGTGACACAAAGGAGTCTGAGGGAACCAAAGGGACATTGTGACACTGGGAAGCCTCAAGGAATCATGGAGACAATTGTGACGCTGCAGGGCCTCATGGAACTGCGGAGACACCAGGTTGGCTTGGAGATTTCATCTGCTGCAGGGTAGGAGGGCTCTGAAGAGGGACCTGGACAGGCTGGATCCAGGGCCCAAATCCAGCAAGGTGAAGTTTAACAAGACCAGATGCCGGGTCCTGCACTTTGGCCACACCAACCCCTGCAGTGCTACAGGCTGGGGACAGAGTGGCTGGAAAGTGGCCAGACAGAAAGGGACCTAGAGGCAGTGATGGACAGCAGGCTGGGCATGAGCCAGCAGTGGGCCCAGGTGGGCAAGAAGGCCAATGGCTTCTGGACTGGATCAGGAATGGTGTGACCAGCAGGACCAGGGCAGTGATTCTTTGCATGTACTCAGCACTGGTTGGGCAGCACCTTGAGTGCTGTGTCCAGTTCTGGGTCCACCAGTTTAGGAAGGGCATGGAGGGGCTGGAGTGTGACCAGTGAAGGGCAACAAGGCTGGTGAGGGGCCAGGAACACAAGTCCTGTGAGGACTGGCTGAAGAAACTGGGGTTGTTTATCCTGGAGGAGGATGAAAGAGACAATGGGATGTTAGGGCACAGGTTGGACTTGATGATTTCCAAGGACTTTCCAACCTTGCTGATTCTGTGATTCTCTGAAACCATCCCTGGAGCAGTTGCAGGATGAGCCCTGTGACTCCTTTTCAGAAGATCCAGTAGCCCAGGTCCCTCAGCTTCTTCACACAGACCCAAAGCCCATCCTGTCAGTCCTGCAGAGCCTCTCCAGTCCCTCCTCACTGCCCAGAACAGGAAGCCCCACACCCAGACACAGCAGTTCAGATGTGACCCCATGGCCTGTGGTGCCTCTGCCAAGGGAGCAGAACGAGGCACTGCAGGAGCCTGCAGACAATTCCTGCAGCACTTGCAGGATGATCCTGCTCCCCAAGGGATGTTCCCATGGTGCCAACTCAAGAAGTGAAGTGGGGAGGGGGGCAAGAGACGAAAGGGCAAGCTGGGATGGGCTGTTTGCAGGGGAGAGAACAGGGCTCGGCAAGAAAAAGAAAATTTACAAGGAAGAGTAAAGAAATCAAAGCTGAAGCAAAGAAAATGCTCAGGGCAATTTGGTGGTGGCAGCCAGGCATCCCTGGCTCTGAGCAACAACAATATCTGCAGTGGGACAGGAAACTCACAGCTCATGGGAACAGACTTTCAGAGGCCTCCACAAAACCCTGTGTTGTTTCCCCACCCATCCCCCAGGCCTCTCTGGCCCCAGGGGCTGATGGCATTTGTGCTCACTCAGGTCCATCTCCTCATAGCAGCACCGTGCTCTGTCAGCACTGATTTGCCCCAAGCTCTGCACACAGACATTGCTGCTGCTGCTCCAGGGAAGGAAACAAAAGGGGCATCTCTGGAGAAAACTTTGCTGGGAGATCCTTTAGTTAATTTAAAGCCGCTGAGAGTGCGACTTCTCATTGACAGAGTTTGTGGTCATAGGGAAGGTGAAGAAAATGCGGGAAACTGCATAAAGAATGACATTTTTGTGGACAATATAAAAAAAGTACATCAAAGGGAAAAAAGCTTCAAATTGAAACCAACAAGAAGTATCAAAGATTACTTTTATTACAAGTCATATTCAGAAATTTGCCAGCATTTTAATGTTCCTAAAAGCAGTCAGTCATCAGTCTCCATAATGCAGCCTTGAGCTCCTGGTTCCTCAGACTGTAGATGAGGGGGTTCAGGGCTGGAGGAGCCACTGAGTACAGAACTGACAGTGCCAGATCCAGGGATGGGGAGGAGATGGAGGGGGGCTTCAGGTAGGCAAATGTGCCAGTGCTGAGAAACATGGAGAGCACAATCAGATGAGGGATGCAGGTGGAAAAGGCTTTGTGCCGTCCCTGCTCAGAGGGGATCCTCAGCACAACCCTGAAGATCTGAACATAGGAGAAAACAATGAACACAAAACATATGACTCCTAAACAGAGACTAACTGCCATGAGCCCAAGTTCCCTGAGATAGGATTTAGAGCAGGAGAGCTTGAGGATGTGTGGGATTTCACAGAACTGGCCCAGAGCATTGCCATGGCACAGGGGCAGGGAAAATGTATTGGCCGTGTGCAACAGTGAATAGAGAAAGCCGCTGGCCCAGGCAGCTGCTGCCATGTGGGCACAAGCTCTGCTGCCCAGGAGGGTCCCGTAATGCAGGGGTTTGCAGATGGAAATATAGCGGTCGTAGCACATGATGGTCAGGAGGAAATACTCTGATGAAATGAAGAACATAAACAGAAACACCTGAGCAGCACATCCTGAGTAGGAGATGTTCCTGGTGTCCCAGAGGGAATTGTGCATGGCTTTGGGCACAGTGGTGCAGATGCAGCCCAGGTCAGTGAGGGCCAGGTTGAGCAGGAAGAAGAACATGGGGGTGTGCAGGTGGTGGCCGCAGGCTACGGCGCTGATGATGAGGCCGTTGGCCAGGAGGGCAGCCAGGGAGATGCCCAGGAAGAGGCAGAAGTGCAGGAGCTGCAGCTGCCGTGTGTCTGCCAATGGCAGCAGGAGGAAGTGACTGATGGAGCTGCTGTTGGACATTGCTTCAATATGGCCATGGGGGACTGTAAAAAGAAGACAGAGTAGTTTGGACAGGTTTCCTTGTGTCAATCCTATGCTATTTTATTACATATTTATTCAAAATTGCTTCTCTTTCATTGGGGAAATTTCTCTCACTTTTTTTTTTTTAATTTTGTTTTTTTATCTTTGAGCTCGGGGTTTTGATTTCATTGAAGGGAGAGAAATCCTCTTTAAGCACTACTCTGAGTCTGAATACTGGGTGCCTAGGGGGAACACAGTGTTCCTGTCCCTGTGCCCGAGTATAGTCAGACCCGCTGGTCGTACACAGCTGCCCTTTGCTCATTTATACCTGCCTTTTTTTTTCAGAATGACTGCACTTAAAAAATGCCTGAAAACTAAAGAAGACATTTTGAAAGATGTGGCTTCAAAGCAAGATTTTCTAAACTCATGTTTCCTTCCCTGTGCAGCTAGACAGGATGGGATACCCAGGTTTGGTGTGGCTCTTTGCTGCCTGGAGTTGTGCCTACTGGGAGCTGTTTCCCTTTATCCAAGCCTTGTCCCTGCCAGTGCTGCCAGAGCCCAGCCCTGGGGGCTCAGCTCTGACCTGCACACCCCTCCCAGCACAGGGCACTGCCCTGGGGCATCTCCCTGCCAGCAGGGCCTGAAGGGCAGCTCAGACAGACTGAGATGCTGCAAGCCAAAGTGCTGCTGCTGTGGTCTGTAGGCACAGGAGGGTGAGGAGGCACTTTGTGAGGGAGATGTGAGGCAAATCTGCTGATCCCCAGTGGGACAGTGCAGGAGTCTCAGTGACACAGACACACCTGACAGTCCCTTTCCCTTCCCTTGAGGAGAAAGCTGAGAGCAGCCGTGGCCATGCAGCACCATCTGCACAGCAGGAGGAATCTGCCCTCATGGGGGTCACTCCTTCCACCTCCAACTTCTCCCCACAGTCCCTGGGGAGCTGTCAGGTGGGCTGAGAGCTGTCCCTGGCAGGTGGCACATGTCCTGGGCTAGCCAAGAGCCCTGAGAGCTGCAGGAGCTGCTCTGCAGGACAGCCCTAGGCAGCCCTGGCTGCAGCCCCAGCTTCAGCCCCTGCAGCCATCCCTGGCAGCAGGAGCCATCCTGCCCTGTCCCTCTGACGGTGCCCAGGGCAGCTCTGCTCTGCAACACATCCTCCTTCTCCTCCTGTGCCTCAGAGTATATGGGAGAGTCCTCCTGACACATCCCCCAGGCTGTGGGGTGTGCTGGCTCCAGATCACTCCAGGAACACAAAGGACATTGCCCTGCACCCACACACTCACCATGTTCAGGGCTGTGAAGATGTTTCCCCAAGTGAAGTCTCAGCTCGATGTCTTCCCAATCCTGATTGACTTTAGCCTGTCTTTGCCTGGCTCCTGTCCCCTCAGTGCCTGCAGGCAGTGCCCTCAGCTGTGCTGGGCTGGGAGAGGAGCAGCTTCTCAGTAGAAATGTCTTTTTGAAGCTTTTCCTGCTTGCCATTATCTCCCTCTGTGCCAGGAGACACAACACAATGACTTTGATGACCCTCTCAGGAGTTAGGTCTTTTTTAAATTAGATTCAGTCCCTGAGAGAATGTTTTTCAAAAATCCTCTCAAGAACTCAAAATTAAATTGCAACTTGAAAGTTTCTTGAACTTTTAATGGGTCTCACTGAGAGACAGGACTGAGAAAGTTCCCCAAGGTACCAGATAGAGCAGAACAATGGAGGCATTGGTGACAGGTAGGAACAAGGAAAGTAAAGGTGTCTCTGGCAAAAATTTAGTAAAATTTTTACCATCACTGCGAATTTTTAGCACAACAAGTCATGCAGGGGCTGCTTTCCCAGCGGGCAAGGTGTGAAGACAACACATCTGGCTCAAGGGTGCAGTGATAGAATGAACAGAAACTGGGAAATTGGAATAGGTTTTTAGGAAATGGGTACATCCTAATATACATGTAGCAACTTAATATAAGTAACACACTTGTAGAATGACGCATCCACACAAGGATAGGAGTTATCCTATTCTTGGACATTGGACTTGAGGCCTGAAAAAATGATTTTTTTCATCAAATTTGTGTTAAGGAGACTTATTTCGATATTTTGGAGATTTGATGATAATGAACCTCACAGAACCAAGGAGTCAACTTCTACACTATGGAACCTCAAGGAACAAAGGGACCTTTTGATATTGTGGGAGCTCATGGAACCAAAATCCATTTTGACAGAGTGGGGCCACATGGAACCCATGGTTCCTTGTTACACTGCAGATCCAAGGAGACCACTGTGGCACTGAGAAACCTCATGGAACCAAAAGTCTATTGTGACAGAGAAAGGCCTCATGGAACCAAGGGGCCCTTGTGACACTGTGGGGCCTCATGGAACCAATGGTCCATTGTTATACTGCAGATCCAAAGAGGCCCTGGTGACACCATGGAACCTCCTGCAATCATGGTGCAATCACGGGTGACACTGCAGGGCCTCACAGAACCAAAGAGTCCAGGGTGAGACTGCAGAACATCACGGAACCAAGGTCACTACAGAACCTCATGAGACAAAGGGTCCATGATGATACTGCAGAACTGTTGCTGAGAGTATGAAAGCTCACGGAATCAGAAGTGCATTGTTACCAAGAGACCATTGTGACACTGTGGATCCAAGGAGACCATTGTGACACTGAGGAACCTCATGGTACCAAGGGTCTATTGTTACACTGTGGGGGACTCATGAAACCAAACGACCATTGAGACATTGCAGGGCCTCATGGAACAATGGAGATTATGATGAAAGAGAATCACAGAATTAACAAGGTTGGAAAAGACCTTGGAGATCATCAAGGGAAACCTATGACCTAATGTCACCTCATCAACTTAATCATGGCTCTGAGTGATACACCCAGTCTCTTTCCAAGTGCCTCCAAGGATGGTGACTCCACCCCTCTCTGGGCAGAAGATTCCAGTACCCAATCACTGCTTCAGTGAAAGTTTTTCTTGGTATCAAACCTATACTACCCCTGGCTCATCTCAGGACAGACTCTCGTTCTGTCAGTGTTTGTTCAGTTGATGAGACTGACCCCCACCTGATTGCAGCCTCTTTTCAGGTGGTTGTAGAGAGTCTCACTAGAGACCGTTGTAGCCATTGGGGCCATTATAGCACAGCAGGGCCTCATGGAATCAAGGGGAGCACAGTGACAGTGTAGGGCTCCATGGGATGAAGGGGCCATTCTGACACTATGGAACCAATGAGACCTTTAATGTGATGCCTTAAATTCTGAGTTTTCTGTGCTGCTTGGGTATGCTTTTCCATTGTGCTTAGGGTGATGAAGACAAAACAGTCTGATTCCAGCTATTGATTCAAGGACTGTTTCTTCAAACTCCAGGCTCTAAAAATAAACAATGTGAAAGGAGAAGGGCAGGCCAGCCAGGAGGTGAGGAGGATGACACCTTACAATTTGAGAATTAATTGGATGGTCGACTCCAAATGGAGTATGCAAATGGACTGAAATCTATAAAAATGAAAAATCTTGTGACCAAGCCTTGTTTTACTTCTGCCTTAGAGCCATCAGGCAGGGCAGGGGCCACACTGTAGCACTGGTACTGCCAGGGTATGGCCTTTGAAGGCCTTTCAATAAATGCCCATTTTATTTCCCTTAACTCTGTGTGATCTCTTTTCTAGCTCCTAATGGCAACAATTACACTACAGGGCAGGAGAAGGAGACCCTTCTACCATTTTGAGCCCTCATGAAACCAAGGGTCCATTGAGATACTGTCGTATGGGAAATGCAGGCATGGAGAGCTCTCAGGGGCTTCTGCATCCAGGCTCAGAGATAGAAATGGATACAAGGTTTGATCTAAGACCTTGGAGAAGGTTTGGAGAATTAGAGCATTGAAGTGAAACAGACATGAAACAAGAATATAAATTTGCAGTTTAAGTAAATACATATTTTAAGCAAAAATATGAAATATGAAATATGAAATATGTCTTTTATAAGCAACAGAATATGTAAAGGAAGATAGTAAAATATTTTAAAGTTTAGCTATAGGACCTGTTATAAAGTTAGTTAGAGGTTTAAGATGCATCAATGTAATTTCGTGAAATGTTGTATAATTGGTTGAAAAATGACACATTGCAGCAAAGCAACAGGAAGCAAAGCAATTAATGATTGGTTAGCAAACTTCATAGATTTTGCTAAAAAACTAACATAAGGCATTGTAACTAAGAAGGTGGCTTTGATACTATGGCATTGGATGTAACACCTTTAATGTCTCACCATTTTGTGAGACTGATCCCATAAAGCAATAAACCATCTTTTACAACATCTCTCAGTTGCTCCATCTCTTGTCATATTAGCGTCCCGATAGGGATCTTTCAGACATGAGGTCCCCCCATTAGAAATCAATAGAGATTTAGGGGCATTGGGACTACCCCTTTGAAGTCAATGAGGATTTAAAGCAAGCAGGTTTACCCCATTAAAGTCAGCAGGGATTTTGTGGAAATTTGAGGATGAAATGGGGAAATTTGGGTAAAATTCAAGGAAATCTTTGGCTTAATTCCAGGAATTTCCACTCCAGGATCACAGTGCTGATGCTCTGGAAGTCCTGGGTGAATTCTTGGAAGCCAGTCCTGAATCCCTGATTCCTCACCTGTGGCCCATGCTGGATCTGTGCCTTCAGTTAAGTCCAAAAATCTCTGTTTTCAGCCCAAAATCTGGGAATTCTGAGCCCAGAATTGGGACTTTTTACGGGGGTGCGGAGCCAATTGCGGAGGAATGGCGAGGGGATTAGCCAGACAATCAATGTGATTGATAAAGCATAACCCCACTTTATTGAGAGCATCAGACAGCTTTATAGCCCAAAATAGCATAAATCAGCATTATTCATATTAGTACCATCTTATTGGTTTTTACTATGTACGCCTTCTCTTATTATTGGTTATTGTAAGTGTGAGATAATAACGCCTACTGAATTTCTAGCCAAAAATTACACGTGCTACCTCACTGCTAGTCTGGGCTGTTACTTCCCTTATTCTTATATTTATTGCTATATAGTATCCATCCCAGGGTTATACTTCGCTAGCTACATGCTTCCCTGGAAGTTGAGACCTTGATTGAACAATGGACATATGTATTACTTATCAACTAACTCTGCAAATTATGCTAGCTGTATTGCTTTTGCAGAAGTCTCTTAAAAGCAAACACTGCTGCTCAGCAAAATCTGCTTAAAAGCAAGGCCTAGCTGCTACTTAACAGGAGCTGCTGTCCTGCAACAAGGCCTCAGCCGAGCCATATCCACAGTTTTGTCCATGACTTTCTAACCAATTCTCAACAGCCTTCCTTATGTACATGGACCCCCTCTTAATCTGGATGGTATACCTGGCCAAGCTCTATCTCCACAAATTAAAAATATTCCTGGAGGTAAGGGAATAGGGGTATTTGCAGACACTGAAATGTTGGCAGAGGTACAATTACACCATTGTGAGGCATTCCGATATACTGGGAGGGTTGCATTTACCAACACCGTGTAATTAAGTCCTGGTCGTCGTAAGAACTTACCAGAGTAATTACAGATCACACAGGCATTGGCTCGAACTGACCCAAGTAATTCCAACTCTTGGGGTTCTAATGCTGCATGCCCAAAGTAAGCTACCCATTGATCCCAAGAATCAACACTGTTTTTTGGACCCATAGTGTTGCAGGTTGGAATGTTGCTGGGGCATGGCCAAGTCTCAAGAGGCATAGGTGGAAAAAGGATTGCCTGGTGATGCAGATGGCATCCTGCCCAGTTTTGTTTGCCAGAGTAACCCAGATATTAATTTTGGGTTGTGCTAGGGCTTGTACTGGTACCCATGCCTGTATTGGGAGAATGCAAAGAATTATCATTCCCAAGATCAGGTCATCAGTGCCTCTTAACAGCAGCATCCCATTCCTCCTCTCTTATAGTATGGTGTCGCGAAATGCCTATATCTTGAGAACAGATGAACCTGAGTGCCTGCTACCTGCTACGATAGCACTTAATCTGTTCGGCAGCATCCAGAAGATACCAACGTACTAACAGTCGATATCTATTTTCACAATTATCAAAAATCAATTCAGCAGCTCCTAGTGAGCGATTCTCAGTTTCCTTCTGAGAGTCTCGCTGCCAGCTACCTCTGTGGAGGTCCCACCTACACTGCCTGCATACAGGTTGCGACAACTGCAATTGATGTATCCAGTTTTCATTTACACCCCCCACAACAGATTAACACCCAAGCACCACTCCCACACCCCTTAACACAGTTTAAACACCACCTTCACCCAAGTCCAATACGGTTGCAAACCCTTGAGGGTTCTTGAAAAGCAAATGTCTCTAACTAAAGAAGGGTTGTCCACTCAATCCTCTTCCTTAGAAGGCTCTGGAGCTGGAGCACCAGTGACTGTACTGCTAGATAGTCCCTCAGGCGTTCTCTCTCTTGATGTGTCTGGAGTGGAGCTATTTTGGTCGTGGTTCATGTGGCGTTGCCATCAGTCACTGGTCGGATCCATTTGCTGGGCACCCAAATAGGCCCTGTAGGGATAATGACACACACATAACCTCTACCCATGTATTGTACCTCAGCAGGACCTTGCCATATTCCTGTTTTGGGATCTTGATACATAACCCTTATAGGGGCTCCTTTTGGATCTTGTGTTGTTCCCCTACTATGAATTACAACTGGAGGTTCAGTATGAGACCCCAAAATGCACAAGTAATTTAGCACAAATAAGGTTTTGGCAAGTAATGAATAGACATCCATTTCACCCTTAAATTTCATCAAACAATTTTTTAAGGTTTGATGTACTCTTTTCATGATGGCTTGGCCTGTTGGGGAATGAGCAATGCCAGTAACATGAGAAATACCCCATTGCTGACAAAACTTCCTTATCTTTTCACTAGTATATGCAGGACCATTATCCATTTTTAATGTTTTAGGGACCCCCATTACCGCAAAACAATTCAACAAATGTCGGGACACATGAAGTGCCTTTTCTCCTGTTTGGGCAGTTGCCCAAATGAAACCACTATAGGTATCAATTTTTACATGCACATATTTCAATATTGCAAAAGAGGGAACATGGGTTACATCCATTTGCCAAACTTCATTGGCACCTAAACCCCTTGGATTTACACCCATTCCCAAGCCTGGGCCTTGTTGGCTACAAACAGGGCATGACCTAACAATTCCTGTGGCTTCAGTTAGCAAAATGCGCAACTGCTTATGGAGGCTGCGCATATTTTGGTGAAAGGTCTCATGTGCCATTCGTGCCTGCTGGAACTCACTCAAGGGCACTGACACTGATACCAGCTGGTCTGCCACTTCATTGCCCTTGCCTAGGCCATCAATCTATTTATGACTACGTATGAGCAACACAGCCATCGGCGCTGTTCTGATGTTGACAGTCTGACGCAGTTGTCTCAACAGTTCCAGCAGTCTCAAATTTCTAATGTCCTTTATGAGTGCATCCTCAATCTGTAGTGTCACACCTAGTACTTATAATGAATCAGTAACTACATTTAAGTTCTGATTAGGCCATTTCAAAATAGCCCTAAGGACTGTCCGAAGTTCCAAAGTTTGAAGAGAGTCCTGAGATTCTGAGGGTAGTATTTCAGGATTCCATTGTCCTGCATTCAACCAAACAACCGCCACTTGCCTTGACTTTTTTCCTGCATCCGTGTATGTCGTGATGGCATCCTGTAGAGGGCAATCCAGGACTTTCGGTTTAGGAATCAAAGAATGACACTTCATCCATTGCAAAACCAGATTTTTTATCGATTTCAGCTGAATATATTGTGCTGCTTCCAGAACACTTGCCTGTAAGTATGGAGAATGATACATGTACCATACCAAGTCCTCAGCTCGCAAGGGCACATAGATGTTTGCCGTTTCAAGTCCTGTTATTTGTCAGCATCTAAGTCGCCCCTTTTTTATAAAAGGAGGGAGGTTAGCAATACGACTTTGTATTGTAGTGCAAGGATGCACAGATGTAAAAAGCCATTCCAAGACAAATGTCTGATGGTCAGGTATAGTCTATGTGAGGGCACCTACCATATGTTCTTTTCCAAGTACAACAGTAATGTCTATGGGTACTTATGCCATCCTACAGGAGACAGCCCGTTCCATAATAGAGGTGGTTAACTGCTGTAGCATCTGTTTTTGCTGAGTAGTTACAGATAGAGATGCAGCAGGGTTGGTACCTTTCAGCAAAGGTCAAAGGACTTCCAGCTCATCGTTGGAAAATCCAATTACTGGTCAGAGCCACTGGAGGTCGCTGAGAATACACTGAGAATCATGTAATGTGTGAATAGTTTTAAACTCCAGTTTCTGGAGTCATATTGTAGTATTAGATATCTGCCAACCCAAATACTGCCAAGGAGAAGTGCGTTTTATTTTGTCAGGTGCAACCCCCAGTCCATGTTTTGCCAGAGTGTTGATTATTGTATGCTTATGTTCTCTTGCAAAGATTTTTTCTTCTGTAAATAGAATGTCATCCATACAATGAAAAATTAAAGTGGTCTTCCAATGCGCCCACAGGAGTTGTAACGCAGCTGCTACAAACAGTTGACAAAGTGTTGGTGAATTTCTCATGCCTTGTGGTAAAACAGTCCACTCATACCATTGTGCAATTGCCTCTCTATTAATGGCTGGTAAAGGCAAACCATTGCAGGCCGCGAAGGTGCAAAGTGATTGTAAAAAAACAGTCTTTTAAGTCCACAATCAGAATATCCCATCCACGAGGGATCATGGCAGGATTAGGCAGTCCTGGCTGAAGTGCACCCATAGGCTACATCTGTGTATTCACAGCATAAAGATCGTGGAGCAGCCTGTACTTTCCTAATTTCTTCCGAAAAACAAAAATGGGAGTGTTCCAAGGGCTAGTCAGGGCCATACATGCCCCTGCTGTAGTTGTTCTTGTACCAAAAGGTGGGCTTGCTCAAGGCTTTCCTTTTATAGCAGCCACTGCCCTATCCAAACAGAAGTGTCTCTCAGCCAAGTAAATTGGATTGGGAAAGTCCAAGTAGTGGCTGCAATCAAAAAGGGCCATTGTCCATGCGTAGCACCAGACCCATTTGAGCAAGCACATCTCACCTGATTAATGCCTGTACTCCAGTAGGGAGATCCATTACTGTCACTACAGTTGATACTGTATTTTGTTCAATAGTAATGGATGTTGGTTCACAACTTTTCGGGACCCGTCCTGCTCCACCGACCCCCTCAACTGCCTCCAAGTGGTTTCATAGAGGCCAGATAGATGGCCAGTGATGCCGGGCAATAATTGTAAGGTCCACACCAGTGTCCAATAAGGCTTGAAGCGGTTTTTCTTGAGGGCCATGCAGTAAGAAAATTTCCACTACCGGACATTGCTCCATTGTGAGGGTCAGTAGTACCAAGCCTCCTGTAGATCCAAATCCACTGGCTCCTTGCACAGGTCCTTGTGCCTCCTTTATCAGTTACTCCTGTGGGACCAACTGAGCTATATGGCTTCCTGCAGGGATACTGATAGGAGGAAAACATGTATGAGCCACGATCATAATTTCCCCTGTACAGTCTACATCAAAAACTGCAGGTTCCACAGTCAAACCCTGTAAGGTGGTTGAGGATCTACCTAACAACAAGGCTCCATAAGATTGTCCATTTAACTTAATGGTCCACACACTCCAGTAAGGATTTTTACCAGCTTTGTATCCTTTAATACAATGTCTATTGTGTCTGCCAAGTCCAAGCTGAGGCTGCCTCTTGTGGCTGGCTGGAGTTCGCTGGCTGGGAGCAGGGAGGGGCCGCCTGGAATGCCTGGGAGGCTTGGGCCACAGTTGGTGTCCTGGCGTCACGTCCCTTTGTTGCCCGATGCCCCAAACAGAACACAAACTAACAGAGTTAGTTTATGTGGTGCTTTATTCAGGGCCCGGGGAACCTGCGGACTAGCGTCCAAAGTCAGGATCCCACAGTTCCCCATTTTTGTCAGGTTTTTATATCTTTTTACAAAGTGGTCTACATACAGAGGTACACATTCTTCAAGACAATACAGTTACATAAATCTTGTAGATATTATTTCTAAAAGTCATAAATTCTGCATGCTTGTCTACTCAGAACTATAGGCTACCCCCTTTAATCCCCCTTGCATGTTTGCCCATCACCAGAACCCTTTATTTATTATTATACTTTAGCCTTTTCTTGAAAGTTTCTAAATGTTCTATATGCTCTACTAAATCCTTTGATTATTGTTTTCACAGTTCAAATGTTCTATATGCTCTACTAATTCTTTTGACTATTGTTTCACAAGGTAGGTTCTCAGGGCCTGTCCGAAAACTGCAGTCTTTTAAGCCTTAGCATGACTACTACTATATCTACATTAGTCCTTTTTCTCATTATTTCAGTATCAACTCCCCCCTTTTGAGAATTCTTCAGATTTTCTGCAAGGATGCTCAATTCTTCAAGTTGTGGTTTCTATGTAGGATGGTGAGTCTTCTTTTCGAGTTGGCAGGATTACTACTTTCCGGGTCAGTGCTCTCATAACACATCGGGTATAAGTTCCTTCTCTGGCAATTATTCTTAAAAGACATCTATACATAATCATGTATACTACAATAATTAATACAATCATTATTACATATTGTACAATTGATGATATTTAACCAGAGACTTGGATTCCTAGGGAGCTAAACAGTGCTCCTACCCAGTTATGTTTAGCTTCCTCCTGGACTTCATGCACTTTTGTTTCAATTTGTTCCAATTGACTTATATCCTTTTCTACTTCTTCTGTGACATTTGGGATATGTATGCAGCAATGATCAACCTTTCCTTGGAGGCATCTACAGACTTCATGTTCTTTTAATAAAAGGAAATCTAATGCCATTCTATTTTGAATTGTCATTCTTGTTGTTGCCTGCAACTGTAAATTTAGATCCTTAAATCCTTTCTTTGTAACTGCAGTTAGCCTCTCAGTTTGTCCTAATAATTTGTACAGCATCTCCCGGTTTCTATATGTAGAAATTGGTGCAAACAAGGATTCCAGTACCCATCCAAATTTAACTCTTGATGAGGGTTCATGCCATTTATTTTCATCTTCCTGTCCTAGTTCTTCTGCTACTTCATTTGTTTCTCTCTTTGCTCGTGACTGCATCTTTTTCTGCGAAGGTAATTTGAGTTACAGGCCCGTCTAACAGTAAATGTGTTGTCCATTGTCTATGTCCCATAATCCATACTAAATTTCTTGGACTCCTGATAGTTGTATCCTTACAGCTCAAAGTTTTACTCTTCTGGTCCTGCGGGAAAGCTTTTCCTGGAATTGTATGGTGAAGTTTTCTACACTCACAACCCTATTTTATAAGCATTCTGACCGGTGCCAAACTAATTTGATTCTCTGGAGTGTCACAGGTGAGAATTTGGGTGCAGTTCCAATTTTCTTTTGTGGCGCTCAAAGTTTTTGTAGAAGTGCTGGTTTGAGATACTTTTGTGTGAGTGGCATTTCTGTTTTCCGTCCATTGGACACACCAATTAATTTGTCCAATGTAACTATAATGTTCTAATATGCTAGGGCCCCATACCGTTTTTTAACTGTCCCACGAGGATTCCTGCCGGGACGAGTTCTGGCATATCATTTCAAAATAGCTTTCATTTTTAGGTATTCTTTTCTTTTGCTAATGTGGTATAAAACATTCCCACTTAGCAGCATCTTCAGGTTTTACTTTTTCCCCTGCCGCTAATTGAATTCCCCAATCCCTAATTTTTCCTAACTTCCCATGGCTAATTAGACAGTCCTTATAGGTTAATATTCTTAATGTTTTTCCAACCTTTTTCCATATTTTTTTCAATTTTGATTTTATTTTGTAATTTTAATTTACAACTTCCATTCTCACCTCTTTTTATTAGGGGTAAATTTCCTACCGGAATCACTCCCCAAGGGATTGGTTCCCCTGCAGCTTGTGGCAGAGGTAAAAATGCTGTTATTTTTGATACGTTTTGTATTTGTCCAAAATCTCGAATTAACCCTACTACTAAATTTTGTTGTTCCTGGTTTCTCTGTAATGCCAAGCTTGTATCTCTCAATCCATTCCACATATATACCCGTGCACTGACTGGTATTACCTGCACCGAGTACCCCCTTCGGGTTTTATTCTCCTTTAAAATACCTACATTTATGTCCTCATAATTAAAGCTTTCTCTAATCCATACAATGCATGAGAATTGTCCTACCTGATCAGCTTGCATATGAGATATTGTCAATGTGGTGTTACCTCTTTGCTGTTCCATATCCCATAATGTCACGATTCCTTCTGTAAATACTTTGTCTGTGGTGATTTGTCTCCATGTTGCCTTTACTTCTTTTAATCCAGTTCTCTGGTTGTCAGAAAACAGACAGGTTAAATTTATTCCCGCACCTTCTGGCACCATTACATCTGACTCCGGAACTGTAATTTTAACAAATGCTTCTCCCACCTGCATTATACAGACTAATGTTAAAAGAACTAAGTCCTTGCCCTGAACACCAGCTTTGTTGCTGACAGAGGCTGTACTTCCTATCTTGATGGGACCTTCTTGATTCGAGTGTAGTGAATCCAGTTTTCGATCCCTTGGACTTTCACTGCCGTGTAGGTAGTCATGATCTGTGGAGAGTATTGTTCAAACTTGGTTAATGGAGAAAGGACATAGTCAGACAGAATTGCGGCAGAAAGCTTAAGTGGGACTTAAGTAGGGTAAGGAGCAAGTGAAGGACAAAGGCAACCTTGAAATAGGGAAGTTGCTGTAGTTGCTTATACCAAGCAAGTTAGAACCGGACAAAAACCGCAAAAATGTAGAAGTGCTTGCACAAGAATGCGGAAATATTTGAAACAGGATATTGAGAAAAACCAATTTGTGCAATTGTAACTAACCAATGATGAGCTTGAATTTTGCACTATGTATGAACCTAATTAAGAAGAGTATAAAAGTAGAATCATTTTTGCTAATAAACAAGTCTTGCTGATGACCATCTGGTGTCCAAGTCTTCCTTTCTCTGACAAATGGTGACCCCGACGTCGCCCTCCTGATCTACAAAGAAAACGGGGGAGGACGCGCCACGGCAGAGAAAGTAGGAGTTGGGTCCTGTTCACAGTCGGGACGGTGCAGACTTTGATACTTGGACGGCACCCCCGAGGATCATAAAGGTGGTCTTGGGCCATACGTGCCACCGGAGCCTGGAGAGTTGCAACGGTACTGACGACAAAAATGGATAGGCAAGTGGCATATGAATTATTTACTCGTACTTTACAACGATGTAATATACAGGGCATTGATTTAAAGAAAGATTTACCGGGGCTATTAGCATGGGGGTATGCTAAGGGTTGTTTTGTTGTGCCGCATTCAGTACATGAGCTGTCAGAATGGCATAAACTTGGTGATAAATTATGGGATGCAATGTTGGATGATGACAAAACAGCAAAGAAATTGGGAAAAATATGGAGGGTGGTACATAATGCACTATTGCAACGGGTGGTAGAAAAGAAGGCGGCTGAGCAGGCAATTGAAGCACATAAAAAGAATTTGCATTACGGGCGAGATGAAGGGCAGCCTTTAGGCCCTGGCATTAGAGATATAAGAATTCCACTAGTGGCGTTACCTAATGTGGATAGTAATACAGAGGAAGATGCTAGTGCCTCACCATCGGCACCCCCCCTTGAGGGAGGAGAGGAGATTGGTGATGGGGATGGTGAATTAAACAAACCACGGCCCCCAGTCAATACTCCTCCATCTCCCACTGTGGACAACCAGCCTCGCAACAAGCCTGACCTTATCCCAGGGTCTGAAAGTGACCTGACGGAAGGAATGGCAAGGCAGTGAAAAGAGGCTTGGCAGGCTTTGGCTCAACAAGCAATTGCTGAAGGGGATAGTGCCTTGGTACAATCCTCTGGCTTTATGGCATTCCCAGCTGTATTCACGCCTGTATATGATCCACAAGGTAACCCCACTGGTATGCAAGCCTCATTTCAACCATTAAATTGGAAATTATTGTTGCAATTACAGCAAACAGTAAGTCAATTTGGATTTAAAAGTGAGCCTGTAAAGCAAATGCTTGATTATTTGTTTGATACTCAGTTGCTACTCCCAAATGATTTGCGAGGAATATCACGGCTTATGCTTACAGAACATCAGTTGTTGCTTTTTGGAGCACATTGGCAAGCTCTCGCAAATGAGGCAGTAGCCATTCAAAGGCAGCAGGGAGATCCGTTGTATGGGATTACTCTAGATGAGTTGTTGGGATTAGGCAATTACGTTAGAACAGAAGCTCAGCTGCTAATGGGAATGGATAAAACAAGAGAGGCAATGCGAGTATTTAGAAATGCTTTGGATAAAGTGAAGGAGCCTGGAGGAGTACCTCCATATATGGGAATAAGACAAGGTAGAGACGAAGCATTTGGCACATTTATCGACAGGGTTGCAGCAGCAATAGAAAAAGCAGGGGTACCAAATTGGATGAAAGGATCATTTCTAAAGCAGTGTGCAATACAAAATAGTAATTCTGCTATATAAAGATTAATCTCCACTTTACCTGGAGATTGGGGAATAGAAGTACTGTTAGAGCGGGCAGCAATGCTGCCTCCAGGATCACAGGCATTTTTGGTAGATGCTATTAAGGAACTCGGGGCAGGTTTGAAAAAGCAGGCAGAAGCCACACAATCCCAGGTGCTAGCTGCTCTTGCTCCTCTCCAAGCCTCCGTAGCCACCAACAACAGCCCTCTCCAAAGTAACCCATCCGCAAAATGTTATCGATGTGGAAGAGGGGGACATCTGCGCCGAGCGTGCCGTGTGACAGGAGTTTGGTGCCAAGCTTGCCAGTCTGATACCCATAACACAGCTGCATGCTGCCGCAAGTCGGGAAACCGCAAGCAGAGCGCGTCCCGTCGCGCTACGACACAAATGCACGGGGAAAAAAGAGCAGCGCCACCTCCTGTCTTCAACCAGCAACAGCAGGGTCCCTCGGCTTGGACCTGGCAGCCGCAATAGACATCACCCTGTATACCAATAGGCCCACAAAAATACCTACCGGAGTTAAAGGACCAATAATCATTAATGAACACACAGTTGGAGCCTTGTTATTAGGACGCTCATCTGCTTCTATAATGGGACTTTTTATATTACCAAGAGTGATAGATGCAGACTATACAGGGGAAATACAAATTATGGCTTATACTCTTTACCCACCGTTGAAAATTGAGAAAGGTCAGCGTATAGCCCAGCTTATACCACTGCCCCAATTAACTGAAGGACTAACATCAATGGGATTAAACCCCCGGGGCGACAAGGGCTTTGGATCAACAGGATTAACTTTATTAACCTTGGATTTAAGGGATCGACCAAGGAAACTTATAAAAATCACTTATCAAGGGGAAGAAATCTCCACAACGGCACTCCTGGACACCGGAGCAGATACCAGTATTATCAGCCCAGAGAGTTGGCCAAAACACTGGCCTTTGTGTGCCTCTACACAAACAGCAACTGGAGTTAGAGGATATACCTTGGCAAAGAAATCGCCGACAATAACATTGCATATTGATGGACAACAACTTACTACGGTACTTTCTATCGTATCCCTGCCACCGTTGGTAAGCTGTTTGATTGGCCAGGACATATTGGCCCAGTTAGGAGTGGTGCTGACAAATGTGCACCCTTTGGAGTAACTGCCATTGCTTGGACTTTCCCCCTTCCACTCACCTGGACCACCGAAGAACCTGTGATGGTTAAGCAATGGCCATTGAAAAGAGAAAGTCTTGAACAAGCGCACCAATTAGTACAAGAACAACTTCAACAAGGACATTTAAAGCTATCCACAAGCCCCTAGAACACACCTATTTTTGTTATAAAGAAAAAATCAGGAAAATATCGATTGCTACATGATTTAAAAGCTGTAAACAATCAGATGGAACCAATGGGAGCTTTACAGCCGGGTCTTCCTAACCCAGCTATGATACCCGAGAACTGGCCTATTTTAATTATTGATCTTAAGGACTGTTTTTTCACCATTGCCTTACATCCAAATGACACCAAACGTTTTGCTTTTACACTTCCAGCCACTAATAGAGGTAAACCTGACAAGAGATTTGAATGGACAGTTTTACCCCAAGGAATACGTAACTCACCAACCTTATGTCAGCTTTATGTGGATGCTGCGTTACAACCACTAAGACAAAAACTGCCAGAAACAGTGATATATCATTACATGGACGATATTTTGTTTTCACAGAGCGGTGAATTTACAAAAGAGCAGGTAGAAACTATTAAAGCTACCCTAACGGAATTTTCGTTGGTTGTAGCCCCTGAAAAAATTCAACAATCAACACCTTGGAAATACCTTGGATGGACAATCACTGAACAAAAAGTTAAACCACAAAAGCTATTATTGGATATTAAAATTTCAACTTTACATGAGGCACAAAAACTTTTAAGTGATTTACAGTGGCTGAAACCAGTGACAGGAATTCCAAACACATTGTTGCAATCATTGCAACCGCTTTTAAAGGGCACCGATCCCTGCACGCCTGTCCGCATTACTCCACAACAAGAAGAAGCGCTGCAACGCATTGTACACTGTATAACAGATGGCTTTGTTTCTCGCCAACAACCTGGTTGCCCTATGGCTCTTACCATTTGGCACCAGTGCGGGACATTTACTTGGAGCACTTACTCAATTTGAAAAGAAAACGGGGGAGCTAAGGGTATTAGAATGGTTGTCACCACCTTTACAATTAAGAAAAACAATAACGACAAAACTCGAAAATTTGGCCAGATTGATTCAAAAAGGTCGCTTACGTATTGTGGAGATTACTGGACGTAAACCAATAGCAATTTATTTACCTATAGAGAAACCAACATTGGACTGGTATTTATTATATTCTGCAGAGCTTGCTGAAGCGCTATTAGGATCAGGAGCACAGGTGGAAACTGGATTGTTATCACCAAGAGCACTACAGTGGATTGGAGAATGGAGCTGGATTCCCAGGACACTTCGAGAGGAAAAACCCATAATGAATGCTATAACAGCCTTTACAGATGCTGGGAAGAAGTCCCGACGAGCAGCCATTGTGTGGAAAGAAGATAAGGAATGGAAGCAACAGATTCTTGGAGCAACACCCAGTGACAGCTTACAGACTTTAGAGTTATTGGCTGTAATATGGGCAGTTACACATATAGAAGGACCCTTGAATGTAGTGTCGGACTCATTGTACGTAGTTGAAGTGGTATCCAGAATAGAGGATGCTAGTATTGAAGAAGTTAGTAACAGAAGATTGTATGAACTGTTTCTGCAACTAAGAAGGGCTTTAATGGAAAGGAAGGAGTCCTATGCTGTCATCCATATTCGAAGTCACAAATGGGATATTGGTTTAGGAGAAGGCAATGCTAAAGCTGATAAGCTGGTTATGTCAGCAGAAAATTTACCCCCAATCAGTAAAATAGCAATGGCCAGGGAAGCTCACAATACATTCCATCACAATGCTAAAGAGTTGGTTCGGCAGTTTGGAATTGGAATTAGTGAAGCTAAGGCAATTGTTAGAGCCTGTCCTATCTGTAGTCATCATAATGGGGGTGTGAGATTAGGATGTGGAGTTAACCCAAGAGAATTACAAATTAATGAAATCTGGCAAATGGATGTAACACACTTTTCAAGCTTTGGACGATTGAAATATATTCATGTCACTATAGACACTTATAGTGGGTTTATATGGGCCACGGCACAGGCTGGAGAAAAGGCCACTCATGTCATCAGGCATCTTTCTAGTTGTTTTGCAGTAATGGGAGTTCCAACAGAAATTAAGACAGATAATGGCCCTGCTTATGTAAGCGGAAGAGTTAGAAAATGGATGGACTCTTGGGGAGTAAAACATGTCACCGGGATACCACATTCTCCTACGGGGCAGGCAATCATTGAAAGAGCTCACAGAACATTAAAACAGTATATATGTAAGCAGGAAGATCAAACTGACCCTCACACTAGATTGAACAAAGCTCTTTATGTTATCAATAATTTGTGTGTTTTTGGAGAAAATAAGGAACCTGCAGCAGTTAGGCATAGAGTACCTTACACACAGGAGAATGTCACACAGGATGTTTGGGTCCAATATAGAGATCCTCGCACTGGCATTTGGCAGGAGCCAGCAAAAGTTCTTTATTGGGGTAGGGATTACCTTTGCGTTTCTACTCCCTCAGGTACAACTTGGGTTCCTACCAAATGGACTAAAGCAGCACTATCACCTACCACGAATGATACCAGAATGGGAACAAAACTCAGAGATTCGCCAGCTACGGAATAAATTGTTTTTACAAGACGCAGTTTTTGAACTCCAGCAAGTTACTGGCAAACCAATCAACATCGATTAGAATCGTCCGGACATTTCAATAGTCACTGGACTATTAGATGACTGTGAACGATCTATAATGAATAGGATTCTAAATTTACAGATAAAAAAGTGTTGGAACTGCAAAGGGAAAAAGTGTGCTGGTAGAGCGTTAGTATTGTTACATTGTGGAAGGTGTCACTCTACAGTTATAAGATCTCAGTGGGGTATATCACAACCTTTGTGTACTGCTTGCTCTTGGAAGAATCGTGCCCTAACCTGGCAAACAGAACTAAGAACAGCAACAGGAGCCCGCGACACAAGAGAAGCCCTGTTGTTGGTAGAAAATAGGGCCAATTTATATAGAATACATTGTAAGTGGAGAATACAGAACACTGTAAGAGACATCAAAGATTGGAAAAAGAGTAAGATATTGGGATATTGTTGTGAAAAAGATACTATTGGATTAATACATGCTGAGCTTAGGGAAAACCTACCTTCTATAAACTCAGATATAACCAAGGTCATATTTGGCATTGAAACACTTGATATAGAGTAAGCGAGAAGAACAATATGTGGAGCCACAGGATTGGTCTATGTTGTGTCATCATTTTAATGATTAACAGGTTGCACAGCAACGCCATTTTGAACATAGACGTTCAAAAAAACTTATGGGTAACATGGGCTAATAAAACAAACACCAATTCCTTTTGTTTAGCATTAGCCTCAGCTACTGACCCTTTTAGAACTTGTCTGGTGGGGATACCAGACTTTGATGAAACTGAGTTTAAAGGAATGACCACAGGCTCTTGCAAAAATACAGAGGATGTTAGCGACTGCACAACAAAAATTTTAGCAGGATTGAATGTTACTCTCCCTTGGGACCCACAGGAAATAGGCTTACTGGGGAGTAGACGATTGAACTATACAATAAATGAAACGGGTTGTGTTTATTTAGGATTTTACCGGTATAAAATTAATGATACTCTGCACTGGTTAACCCCTAGAAGTTATCCCTTTTGGGACAGCCTTTTTATGTGTGGATTATACAAGACAAAGGGATGGGGAGATGATGATATTCATATTTGGACTAATGACAGTGCCAAAGTGCTACCACCTAATACCTATTTAATTTGTGGTGACCGTGCATGGCAAGGAATTCCCCGATATGCATATGGAGGACCCTGTTACATAGGAAAGCTTACGCTGTTTATGCCTAATATTATTAGGGTCAAAAACCTGACGCGTCACAAGCGAGCAGTTACTTCATTACCTCAAGATTGTAATGATCAAGTAGAACTTTGGGGCCCTACTGCTAGGATTTTTGCATCGCTGGTTCCAGGTGTTGGTACAGCTCATACTCTTACAACACTTAGTCGATTAGCTTGTTGGATGGTAAAACAGTCTAATGTAACTACCAAGATCTTGTCGGAACTTTCTCAAGATATGGACAGCCTACGACATAGCATTTTGCAAAATAGAGCAGCAATTGACTTTTTGCTGTTAGCACAAGGCCATGGGTGTGAGGAGTTAGAAGGGATGTGTTGTTTCAACTAATCCTCTAACTCAGAATCAATACACAGACAGATTCAATGGCTTAGAGATCACACTCAAAAAGTTCAGGTATTATCTAACCCATTTGATTCTTGGTTAAGCTCATTAGGAATTACAGGATGGCTGAAAAGTTTAATCATGATGTTTGCAGGGCCTTTGTTGATTTTGTTAATCATTTTGCTTTTTGGACTGTGCATTATTCAATGTATTGTAGGACAAATGCAACGCATTGCTTTTAGCTTATTTAAGCAAAAAGAAGACACTAACCTTTTAGCCCAAAAAGAAAAGGGGGGAAGTGTGGAGAGTATTGTTCAAACTTGGTTAATGGAGAAAGGACATAGTCAGACAGAATTGCGGCAGAAAGCTTAAGTGGGACTTAAGTAGGGTAAGGAGCAAGTGAAGGACAAAGGCAACCTTGAAATAGGGAAGTTGCTGTAGTTGCTTATACCAAGCAAGTTAGAACCGGACAAAAACCGCAAAAATGTAGAAGTGCTTGCACAAGAATGCAGAAATATTTGAAACAGGATATTGAGAAAAACCAATTTGTGCAATTGTAACTAACCAATGATGAGCTTGAATTTTGCACTATGTATGAACCTAATTAAGAAGAGTATAAAAGTAGAATCATTTTTGCTAATAAACGAGTCTTGCTGATGACCATCTGGTGTCTAAGTCTTCCTTTCTCTGACAATGATCACCTGGTGATGACCGTCCCATACTTCTTTCAAGGGTTCCATATTCCAGTTCTTCACATATACTTGATCTCCTGGCTGGATGTCATGGACAGGATTCTCCAAGGGCAGGGGCCGGTTCCACTGCAATGCTCCTCGCAGCGCTGTAAGGACTTTATTTAAAGACAAAATGTAACTCAACAATGCTCGATCTCCGACTAAGTGAGGGTCCCCTTTGTAGGTTGTAGCATGATATGGTTTGCCATACAAAATTTCGTATGGACTTACTCCTATCCTTTCTCTGGGCTTAATCCTGATTCTTAGCAAGGCTAGAGGTAGTGCCTGAGGCCACTGTATCTTCGCTTCCTGACAAATTTTCTTAATCTGCCCTTTTAATGTCTGATTCATCCGTTCTACCTGGCCGCTAGATTGTGGTCTCCAGGGCGTATGGAGATCCCAAGCTATCCCTAATACTCTGGCTACCTCTTGGACTACTCTAGCTACAAAGTGAGGTCCTCTATCTGAGGACATTCCTAATGGGATTCCAAATCTAGGGATGATTTCCCGTAGTAAAGTTTTAATTACTTCCTTTGCCTGGTTAGTCCTGCATGGGAAGGCTTCTGGCCATCCTGAAAAGGTACACACATACACCAGTAAATAACGGTACCCTTGTGCTTTTGGTAGCTCTGAGAAATTTATTTGCCAATAGTCTCCTGGTTGCGGCCCTACTTGTAACTTTCCTAGTTGTATTTGCCTTTGTGTCACTGGGTTATTTTTAATACAGACTGGACATGTGGCGTTAATCCGTTTTGCCATTGTTAACATCTGGTTGGAAATCACCTCATGTTTTAAAAATTGTACTGATGCGTCTGCCCCCCAGTGGCACTTGTTATGTTCGATTTCTAAAACTGTTTTCATTACCTTTGTTGGCAACACAACCTGACCTACAGCTGTGACATACCATCCTTTTTCATTCTTCTGGGCCTGGAGAAATTGAGCAAGCTTCTCATCTTCATGTGTATACCATGGTTTCTGCTCAAGAAAAGAAGTGGCAGGGTTAAATCGCGCTGGTAATAAAGCTAATTGTGTCCATACCTCTCGGGCAACCTGTTTGGCAACTCTGTCAGCCAACTGGTTTCCTTGGAACGCTTTTCCCTCTTCCTTTTGATGTCCTTTTACATGCATCACTGCCACTGCCTGAGGTTTATGCACTGCTTCCAATAGTGCTAATATTTGTTCTTTGTGCTTACTTTCTGATCCTTGAGAATTCAACAGTCCTCTCTCTTTCCACAGAGCTCCATGTACATGTATTACTCCAAAGGCATATTTTGAATCAGTCCAAATGTTTACTCTTTTCCCTTGACTCAATTCTAAGGCTCTCACCAGAGCATGTATCTCGGCTTTCTGGGCTGAAGTTCCCGGGGTTAAAGCTCGAGCTTCTATTATTTGTGTCAAAGTCACTACTGCGTATCCCGCATACCTGGTTCCATTTTCCACAAAGCTGGATCCGTCTGTAAACAGTTCCCATTCCGGATTTTCCAAAGGCTCATCTTTCAGGTCTTTCTGGCTGGCATACACCTGTTCAATGACTTCCACGCAATCGTGTGTCAATTCGCCTCCTTCTCCCTGGCTGCTGCTCCTAAGAAATTCTGCTGGATTAAGATGATTGGTTATTTTTAATTCAATGTCGTCCTGTTCTCAGAGAAGTGCCTGGTATTGTAACATGCGACTTGACGAGAGCCAGTGCCCCCCTTTTTGTTCCAAAACTGCAATGACCATATGGGGAACAAATACTTCCATCCTTTTTCCCAGAGTCAATTTTCTGGCTTCCCGAATTAGGAGCACTGTTGCTGCCACAGCTCTAAGACAACCAGGCCATCCGGCGCTTACAGTGTCTAGCTGCTTTGAGAAGTACCCCACCGGGCGCTTCCATGAGCCCAGTTTTTGGGTGAGCACCCCTATTGCCAGTCTCTGTCTCTCATTTACGTATAGTTGAAAAGGTTTTGTAAGATCTGGCAATCCTAGTGCTGGGGCTTCCTTTAAGGCTTGTTTCAAACTCTGGAATGCCTTTTCTTGCGTTTGTCCCCACTGAAACACAGGGCTTTTGGCTGCCTCATACAGGGGTTTTGCCTTTAGTCCAAATTCCGGGATCCACAAGCGGCACCACCCTATCATGCCCAAAAAGGATCTTAACTCTTGCGGATTTCATGGTGTGGGTATGGTGCAAATTGCTTGTATTCGATTGACTCCTAACTTTCGCACCCCTTGTGAAATTTCGCAGCCTAGGTAAATTACTTGGGCTCTTACCAGCTGAGCTTTTTCTTTCGATACTCGGTATCCAGCCTGTCCCAGCATATTAAGTAATCCAATAGTGAGTCTGAGGCAAACATCCTTTTCTGTGGAGGCTATAAAGATGTCATCAACATATTGTAGGAGAACAAATAAGAAAGGTGATTCTTTACCTGAGTCATCTTCCATTCTTCCAACTCTTGAGCCAATTAATTTTAAAATAG
>NW_027635665.1:27521-52053 GCF_903797595.1 Erithacus rubecula | reverse complement strand
ATAAAGTGGTTTAATGTTGCCCCTTGAATGTAGCCAGGAGACTAAGTGAGAAAAATATATGCCCAGTAAAGCATATTTCACTTTCAAACCTCTATGTTCTTTCAACTTATAACTGCTAAGTATTTACCAGCAGGAAAAACACGGAGATTGCATTTACAAAGTGTAACAATTGTGATTCAAAAGTTACAATGCCATGTTAGGAAAAAAAAGAAAGATACAAAACAATAGTGCTTCAAGTGATCAAGCCTGTGCATTGAGTTCTGGTCTTTACAAATTCCTTTTTTAAACGGAAAGAAGTCATTCTTAGAAAAAAAATCTTAATCTAAAACCATATAACCACAATTTTAGGATCTTCCTTCATCAAAATTAGATTAAAACCCTTTTCTGTTGTTCATATTTTAACCAACTGTTGGTCCATACACTGAAATGCAATATCCTTATTTACCTTGTGGTGTTTGTAATGACATTAAATTTTACCAGTACCATAGAAAGTTAGGGAAGAGTCATGCTGCCAGACACAAGATAAGCACATTTCTTCTTAAGTTTCAGCTTCCTTAAAACACAGCCAATAGTAATTTCTCATTCTTAGCCCCAGAGTACTGTGGAAAAGTCAATGTAACCATAACTGTACCACAGCTTTGACTAAACATTCCAATGGACAATCCACATTTCAACCAGCTGCTTCCTCATCTCCAGTAGGACACAGGGCCAGTATTCCTGTGTGTCTCATGACTCACAGAGATTACAAAGGAGCCCTTAAAAAAGGCTTTTCTTGATGAAGCAGCAATAGACAGACATGAGGCAAATAAGGGTCAGGAAACATGGAGAAAGATGTCCCTTCTTTTCTGAACTCCTGTCTTCTCCTTTTGGCCTATTCATTACAAATTTTGTTGTAATTCAGTGTCTGGGATAATTTCGGTGAGGTTTCTCACACTGTCTTTAAAGAAAGACAAACACCATCCCACTGAGGCACAGCATTTCTGTTTCAGGTTCTGTTTTAAGCTGTTTAAGATGAAATGGGAAGAGATTTTCTAGGTAGTGGGTTTTGGTTTTGCTGAGAAAGCCAGCACACAGAGGAAAAGGTGACAGGGAATCTTGGAAACACTCACTCCAAAAGACTGCTCCAGAATGTGATGAGACCAACAATCCTTGTGTCAGCACGTCACCCACAGGGCAGTGAGTGAAGGGACAGGGCTGGGCTGCTCACAAAGGGACCTGGAAGGAGGCAAGAGGAGGCAGCGTCAGCCAGAACTCAGGACAAGCTGGATGCAAGGGAAATATCCACGGGGTGTGTGGGGTGAGCTTCTGCCATAACAATAAATATACTCACATGAGCCCTCACGCTTAAACCAGGTAAAAATATTAAAAAGGGGCAGGAATCAAAAGAGATGGAAGAAATAGATCTATTTTTTCCTGCTTTGGAAACTGTTTCCAGTTCAAGAGACAATTTAAAATAAAAAGAACAAGTGACACTAAGCAGAGCATTGCAAGATCACCTTTGCTGGTTTCCACACATATGACGTGGTTCTGGGAGGGATTTCACATTGTAACTCTGCCCTGATTGTGGAAAAAAAGAGAATAAAGTATTACTGAGGAAAGAAGAATGCAAAACCTCTTGATGAAGACAGCAGTGTGAGTTCACTATCACTGTAAGCCATTAATCCATTAGGTAAAATAACATCCTTCAAGGTGGCAGGAGTTTAGCTTGGATGAAAATGCTGACAAAATTGCTGCCCCTTCCTGTTGCTGCTTCTATCTCCAAAGAAAGAGAAATGTGTGAAATCTGCTGAAGACAGGCAGAGACAGCGAGAAAGAACCAGACATTTGGCAGGAAAAGTGAAAAAAAAGAATGTCTTCAATTCTCTCTTTTCATTTCCTCTTCTCCCATTTGACCTTATCTGCTTTCAAGCGGGGAACTCTGTTTGCAACCCCATCAAAATAGTGAAGCTACCCAATGGAACATCTTTTTCCTCCCTTCAGCTCTGCAGAACACGGAGCGATTTCACTTTCACTGGACAGAGAGGAAGAGTTTCCCACGGGATTCCTCAGTTCCGAGCCCTTTCGGAAAGTTCCCGCGCTGGCCTTGATGCTTTGGGGTGACGCCGCAAGCCGAGGCGCAGGGATGGCTGCGGGAATGGGAGCAGGGCAGGGTTTGCAGCGGCCCCGCGCTCCCGGCCAGCCCCGGCCCCGCCCCGCCCGCGCTGGGCCCGCAGCCCCGGCTCTGCCGCGCTCGTGCCGCCGAGGCCCGGCCCGCGCGGGGCCGCGAGCGGGGCCGAGCGCAGCGCCCCCCTCAGGCCGCGCCGCCGCCCGCAGCCGCGGCCGTTGTGGCGACAGTCGGCGACCGGCGCGATGGCGGAGCTGCCGCTGCCCGCCGGCCTCAAGGCCGGCACCTTCCCCGCCAAGCTGTGGCGCCTGGCGAACGGCCCCCGCGTCCGCTCCGTGCGCTGGGACAGCCGGGCCCGGGGGCTGCTCATCGACCGCTCCCTGCTCGGAGCGGGAGCTGCTCAGCCGGGCAGGCCCCCGGGCTCCGGCCCCGCGCACCTTCAGGGCCACGCAGTTCCGCAGCTTCGTGCGCCAGCTGTACCGCTACGGCTTCCGCAAGGTGCCGGGCTGGCTCGGCTCAGCCGTGCGGGCGATGCCGGGGCCTGGCTGCACTACACCAACCCCTGCTTTCGCCGCGACCGCCCCGAGCTGCTGCTGCGCCTGCAGCGCCGGAGCGCGGCCAGCAGGCAGCGGCCGGCGGCGGGGCGGGAGGGGCGCAGGCGCCCGGCCCGCGGCTCCCAGCAGCTGCCCAGGGCGCGGCCGCTGCCGCACGGGCGGGAGCTGCGCAGCCCCCGGCCCGGCCCCTTCCAGCAGCGCCCCGGGGAGCGGCCGCTGCTCGTCCGGCGCCCGCCCTGCGGCTTCCACCTGCTGCACAGGGAGCGGCCGCTGCCGCACGGGCGGGAGGGGCAGAGCCGCTTGCAGGAGCTCTACGGGGAGCGGCCGCTGCCCGCCGAGCGGGAGCTGCTCCGGATCCCGCCGTGCCACCTGCTCGGGCTCGGCGGGGAGCGGCCGCTGCCGCTCGGGCGGGAAGGGGCCCCCAGCCGCTTGCAGGAGCTCTACGGGGAGCAGCTGCCTCCGGCCGACCGGGAGGTGCTCGGCATCCAGCCCTGCAGCTTGCAGCAGCTCCACAGGGAGCAGCAGCCCCCAGGCTCTGACTCGCCAGGTGGGAAAAGAGTTCTAGCCTTGCTTTTCCATAATGTCACGAAAAGTGACCGCTTGAAGTATTTTTCCACAATGCTCTGTCATTATGAGACACAAATTCTCAAGTCTACTAGGAAGAGGGACCTGGAAGGCCAAAAGCTTCTTTGCCTGGTTTTCCTGTGTGCTTCCTGGGATGGTTGATCCAAGGCAGCAATAGAGCTCTGTGTCTCCTTGTGGAGCCTGACCAATGTGTTTGGATTCCTGCAGCCACACCGAGCACTTCAGCCCCCAATGTTCCATCTGGTAGTGCTGGTTGTGCAGCATCGACGGTCTCCAGCTCAGCATGGAATGCTGCTGCGGAAGAGGAATCACAGCTAGCACTTGAAATAGAAAAATGGATTCGAGAGATCAGGAGATCCCTGCCTCAAAGGTCTCCCTCCGCTCAGGTAACACCATTGGATGGGAATAAAAGAGGCTGGACTGAGAGCTTTAGAACCGTTACGTGGTGAGAAGCAAAGGCTTCTTGAAATTAATTTCTGTCATTGTTACAGAGTTATCTAATTATTTTTGGTAAAATAAGACCTCTAAAAGAATAGGGATGAAAATGCCTGTCTTTTTATTGGTGTGCTGACCCCACTGGCTACGGTACATTCATGAATGAGGAAGGGCAGGCTCAAGGTGGGGAGTGGGATTCTTTGTATTTTCTAATATTTTATTCTCAAGTGGGATGTCTTTTGTCTTCTGTAAACTCACACATAGTAGCTTTCAAGAGCATTTTATTCCATACTAAAAGGAAACATTGCAGGCTCTGAATCATCTTTAGAATCTTTAGGATTCTGATTGACGGGCTGTTGCCAAAGAGATGGGTTGGGATTTTTGTTTTACCTTTCAAATTTACAAATTTTTTTGTACTGGAAAATGTGATCCTGGAAATATCCTAGGTGCCTAAATATTTGCCTGGGTCATACATATAGGGCAGCAGCATTGATCCAAAAAGGCACCACCTGGTGATGGATTGTTGTGAGCGGCTGGGTGGGGGTGGTGAGATTGCCAGGCAGAAATGAGATGTGTGCTTTTCATGTGGGTTTGCAGCACAGAGCCCTGGGCAGTGCTGGGAGCGAGCTCTGCCCTTGCTGACAGCCGTGTTGTCAACAAGGAGGGCCCCTGGCTTTCTGCTGGCTGATTTCTTGCAGCTCGTGGGATGAACAAGGGTGAGAATGTGAGGGCACGTCCTCTCACTTGGTGTCTTCTGGTTTTCTGCATTTTGCCTCAAGGGACATTTTGTACAACATTCAGTTTCATCTTGGCCACCCAAATGCTGAGTTTAAAATGCTTGTCATGTGAACTGTGTGGGCAGTGTTCCCCCCCTGTGCCCCACGTTCCCTGGGAGTGGAGAAGGAGAGTTCCTGTATCCCTGATACTATTCCAAGAAAGTAGTGAGTGATCTTTGGATTTCTTTCTTTCTGTTTTTCTTTCAAGGGGAATGTTAATGTTGCCCCTGAGTCTTCAGGAGAGGGGGATCTGAACAGGGCAGCAGCAGCAGCAGCAGCTTCATGTGGCACCGAGAGCTGTGGGAACAGTTCCCCAGAGCGTGAGGAGCCTGGTAAGGAGAGAGCCCCCATTGGTTTAGAGTGTTGTGCTGCTCTGAGCTGCTCTGAGCCTGCCTGTGGCAGAAAGGGAGATCAGAAGAGTTGAGTTCTTGTCTGCAGAGTTGGTGCTTCCTGGTGCTTTTAGTTCAGATCGTGCATTGACAAATATTCTGTATTGTGGCAAGAGAGCAGGGAATAAAGCTGTCCTTGTGGGAGCTGTGTCACCATGTCTGGTGTCCCAGTTTTCTGCTGAGGTCCGTGGTCAAGTTTGCTGCAAGTTTACAGGGGAGGCCAGACTGAGTGGCTCATGAAGGACACAGAGGAAAAAAAAAAAAAAAGCAGAAAATCAGAGTGGAAGTCCAAATCACTGACTAAATGTAGTAGCAGTGTGCTGAAAATCAAAAATCCAGTAACAAAAGGAGAAACCCGAATGACTCCAGATTAGTGAGACCTAAGGTCTCTCTGTCAGCACAGAGAAAGAACAAGGCTGGGCTTCTCTGAGGGAGCAGGGACAGTCTGTGTTTCAAGCTCTCATGGGTGCCATTTACACTGCGACCGCTGAGACTTTATCAAGATATTTTAATGCTTGACACCATTTTGAACATTTAGAGGGGACCCTGTTCTCTAAAGATCACGTTTCAAATTCCAAGTGAGAGTCTGCCTTTCAGAGCATCTTGAACAGTCCCTGACAGAAGGACAGTTGGTGCCCAAGGGAAATGTGCACAAGGGCCAAGAGTGACCAAGTGTTCCCTTTGCTTCCCAGATCCCATCTGATCGACTTCTCCAGGAGGGCTGCCCTGTGTGGCTGGAATAGACAGAGGGAGGACCTGCGACCATCAGGCAGGTGAAATCCCTCTGTCAACAGTCATATTTATAGATCTGTATAGTTATATTTATCTATATAATTATATTTATAGATTTATATAGGTTTATTTGTATGTCTATAGTTATGTCTATATAATTATAATTATAGATTTATATAGGTTATTTGTATGCCTATAGTTATGTCTATCCATTTATATAGTTGTGTTAAGAGATCTGCATAGTTTATGTATAGTTCTAGATGTACATAATTATTTCATTTTATGTTAAATTATAGATATGCCTAGATGTGTTTATACATGTGTATAGTTACATTTACGTAAATATAGTTGAGTTTATAAATAGGCATAGTTATATTTATATCTGGGAGTTTAATTACAAAGATGGATATCCATTTACCTGCAGTCCTTCTCTACCTCTTTCCCTCCACGGATCCTTCTTAATCTCTTGTTTTTCCCCTGTGTCCTCTGTCCCCTGTTGCTGTGCTGGTCCGAGCTGGGGCCGGGCCGGGCGGAGCAGCAGTTCCAGCCCCGGGTGTCCCTGGAGCGGTGGCAGCTGCCGCTGGCCCCAGGCAGAGTCCCCTGAGGAGCTGCTGAGGGACGGTGAGACTGAGGGGCTGAGGGGCTGAGGGGGCGCTGGCACTGAAGGGACGGTGACCTTGAGGTGCTGCTGGGGCTGAGGGTGTGGGGCAGCTGAGGGCGATGGTGGCACTGAGGGGACAGGGAAGAGGCACAGGCTGAGGGGGCTGGTGGCTCTAAGGGGACGGGATGGGTGAGAAGGGACTGAGGGGGTGAGAGGACCCGGGGTCTGAAGAAGCTGAAGGGGACTCGGGGTTTGCCGAGAGCATGGCGGGGCTGAGGGGATGGAGGGGCCAGCAGGGAGCACAGAGGGGTCCGGGACTGCAGCTCTGCCAGGCATGGAACCAATTCCTGAGCCTCCGATTTGGCCTCAGCTGCACTGAAGACCCTGAAGACAGCAGGAGGACAGACCTGCCAGGAGGACAGGAGCCAGCAGGGAGAAGCTGAAGGCCCCGAGCAAGAGCAGGAGCAGGAGCTGCTGCTGGCACAGAGGCTGGTGAGGCCCCAGGGCCGGTGGGGCAGGGTGGGGTGAGGGTGCCGTGGGCTGTGGCCGTGGGCAGTGCCCGGCACAGGGGCAGGAGCGGCCCTGCCCGTGCTGGGGCTGCTCGGCGCAGCTGCCCCGGCCGGCACAGGGGCTGTCCTGGGGCAAGGCAGCTGTGCCGGCAGGGCCCGGGAGCTGTGCCGGCTGTGCCGGGGCTGCGGGACAGTCCCGCCGCGCTGCGCTCGCCACACCCTGGCCCCTCGGCCTGCTTTTCCTTTCCAGCCCTCCTGGGGAGGCGCTGAGATTTTCTCTTCCCTGATGGAAGTGCAGGTGCTGCCAAGGGAAAGGCCCTGCTCCTGACTCAGTGTTCCCTTTGCTTCCCAGATGTCCCATCTGCTGTCTCTGTCCAGGAGAGCTGCTCTGCAGGGGAGGAAGAGTCGGAGGGAGAGGATTTTGAAGATTGGGCTGCTGGAATGCAATTTTCTGCTTAGGGTTCTCTTTAAAGATACAGTGACTTGCACGTAGAGAGGGATAATTAGATGGATATTTGTATATCTGTGTATATACCCATGTATACCTATGTATATCCATGTGGGTTGTTAACTTGTGTAGGAATATTTCCATATATCTGTTATATTTATGGATGTGCTGTGTATATATGTGTATATATTCATATCTGTGTGTAATTCCATATATGTGTATATATATCTAAGTATTTATGTATTTTGTTTTATCTGACTTTAGTTCTATTTTCTGTGTTTTCAGTTTTGTAGGTATCTATTTGTGTTGATGAAGTTATAGGTATATGACTCTTTAAGTAGGTGTATTGGTATCTGCATAGGTATATATGTTCTGTTTTTATATTTTCTATGTATATTGATCTATTTCTATGTATAATTACATTTACATATGTTTGGAGATGTATAGATGTATATTTATATTGATGCAATTGGGTGGATATTTAGATTGGTACAGTGTTACTTATATATTGATAGGTTTCATTTCTACATTACATCTGGTATGCAATATGTAATGTTTAATCTATATTTACACCTGTAGATTGTTTTATATGTATTTATATATATTTGCATATATATGTATTTAATTCTATTTAAGCATGTATGAAGTAGTATAGTTGTATAACTTTGTTGAGTTCTTAGTGTAGGGCTATTTAGAGAGGGAATGCATATTTTTTGTGTTTCTGTATGGGCTGTACGTCCTTATGTAATAAATTAAGTTGCTAAACACCTAATTGATCTTTGTGTATAGTGAGTTGTTACAGATTTTGACAATAAATTAAGTTTCTGTTAACTGAAGTTGATATTTAGAATTTTCATACTCATGTAATAAATTCCTTTTTTTAACCTTAACTGAGATTTGTATAGTTCTGTATTGTCAGCACAGGTGCAGCAATTGGTAATAAATGACATTTTTCAATTGAAATGGATTCTCGTGCATTTGTCCACCAGCAGTGGGGCTGTAGCAATCTGCAAGAAATGACACTTGCCAGCTGAGCTGGGTGTTGAGTGCTTTGTGCTCTCCAAAGCAATGAGCAGGTGTAAAGGTGATGATGCTGGGGCATTTTGGCCATGGAAATCTCCAGCCATGCCCAGCCCGTGCCCCACGTGCACTCAGGCTGGGCAAGGAAAGCGCAGATTTGGGATGGCAGCAGAGCCACACGTTCCCTGAGAACTGCCAGGCAAAGCCAGCTGAGAAAACTCCGGGACTCCAGTGAGCGTAGAACTCCTGCTCTGTGGATTTCTGATCATTCAATTAATGTTTGGTTCTTTATGTACAAACATCCATATATACACATATACAGAAATAGATGTGGGCAGTACTTGGTGACCTGGAATATGCTTGATTGTGGGAACTGAAAAGGATATTTCTATTTTTATCTTTATATAGTCATCAGAGCTGTGCCATTCTGTAGCCATCTGTGAACTGAAATTGGTCATCATATATAAGCAGGGCAGTTGTAACAATTTGTGACAAATTTCCCTTTGAAACTGACACTGCCTTTGGGGCACTTCTCATTTCCATGATGAGCAACCATATCAATGTTTGACTGTATTTTTTCACTGATCCTTAAGCTTTGGTGAGTGTGAGACCGGCTGTGGCACCCACTTCCTCACAGTGGTAATAGAACCTGAGTGAGGTTATTTGTCTGTGAGTTGGGGTCCATCTCTAGAACCCCCTCAGGCAGCACCCTGGCTGGGGAGGGAGGGGAAAAAATGTAAAAGGATTATGATACACTCTTTTCACACATATTTGCACTGCAGCCTAAATTTAGTATGGAAAATAATAGATTTTCTTTAGTCATTCAGTGTGGAGTAAAGTGGTGTAGGAATAGCCACAAACAGCTGTAGGAACAGCTCATTCTTGGTCTTAATAAGACATGGGGTGCAAGAAAGCACCACAATCTCAATGATTCACCTCTGAGGTAAAACCGAAATATATCATTGTATAAAACTACCTGGTGATGGAAATAACCAATGGGCTGGGGCTGAAGTCTGGGAGTCAAACACTTGGGGAAAGAGACCTGGCAAAGCCAGTCCAAGGTGCAGGCAGGCACTGGGCTCAAGGCAAGAGGGAGCTTGTAGTGCCAGCACTGGAAGGGACTGCAGGCAGAGGAGCTGGCCAGGGCAGGGAGCAGCTGCTGCTGGCACTGCAAGGGAAGGAGCGGCAGCAGGCAGGAGGAGCGGGCACATGGCTGATGGACAAGGGAGCTGCTCCTGAGCCACCAACGGGACCCCTCCTGGAACTGCAGCTACAGCTCAGCTCCCTGTCCTGCAGGCTCTGCTTGGCTTTTGGAGCTCCAACCCACTGCGGAGAGCAGGCCTGATTATAAATGATACCAATTCTAAGACTTCAGAACTCGTTGCCCCACTGCTAATACTGGTTTTTGAGTTTCTTAGACTGTCTCTGCATTAAGTACCCTCTGTGTCTCCAAAGGTAGTGCTCAGCATCTTAAACCATGCATTCTCTCCTTTAGCAGATTTATAGAACATTCCTTCTTCTCTGTGAAGAAAGGGTAGACTTAAAAAAGGATAGATGTTTTATGACAGCATGGCTCCATAGAAGTTTATTTCAAATTATTTTCTAAAGTATCTATGGTATAAAGACACTTTGCTAAAACAATTAAGGGTTAGAATTGCAGGGCTGGTTTAAAATTTAATCCAAATTGTATTTCATTCTGTGCAATATTTCCTTTAAATTTGATTAATGTCCAGGAATCAAAACCTAGATTTCTCTTTTGTTCTCTGTTTTTTTTTTTTTTTTCTAGTAAACAAGGCATGTGTATGCTTTTGATTTTTATGTCAGTTATCCACTGGACTCATTGATACCATGGAACTTCTTTATCATTTACAACTCCCTATGGTTTTTAGGAACAGAATGCTTAAAGGAAGGGAAGAGACCAAACCTTTTAAAGCAATGAAATGATAGTTACTTCACATCACTTTGTAAACCCTTGTTTAAATACACTGTTATCTAAAAACAATGTATATATCTACAGGTATGAAATATCAGCTGAATAAATGTTCATACACAAACAAATTCTCATCGACATTTTTTGCTAGCCTCATGTTTTGTTCTTTCTTAGTCAAATCAGGAAGAGAAATATTACTGTTCTTTCAAAAATTAATTGGCTAAGAAATTGATAAGTTTGATGATGTTTGGTTTAGGACATACAAACGATAATTTTAACTGTTGTAGAAGAAAAAAAATTGACACGTCATTTGTGGTAAACAACCAATATTATTAAGAGAAGGGTTGCACAAAGTATCTGTGGGATATTGTATAGCAGTTAATGTGAAGATCTCATAAAGGATGGAGATAAGAGACACTGAGCCTGAAGATGAAAAAACAATTTGATAACAAGAAAAAGAGCTTATCTAGCCCAACTTAATTATACTTAAAATGTGTTTTATATGAATTAGATTTATAGTGATTGAAAGTTCAGCACTTCTTTTATGTTGCTAAATAATTAAAGCTGATCATTTTAATTTCAGCCACAGATTTAAAAGATAAACACATTGCTACAGCTTGCAGTATTGAACCAGTAGCACTTGATTTGTCACTGGAGTATCAGAAAGTGTTGTGAATGACAAATTGCCATTGTAAGGTATTCCCAGGAGCAATTGAACATTGCAGGTAAACATAGGTCTGATTGGCATTCTGCTGCTGTCTGAGAGCAAACCAAATCTCTGAAATATCCATGGTTATAAAGCAGAAAATAGGCAGTAGAAAAGAACTGATTAACAGTAACTGTAAGAAATCATAAAATGATAATTAATCCACATGATGCACAATGGAAAACACAATTGGCAATGTCACCGTATTCTGTTTTGAAAGGCAGAAAAAGTCAGTGTATGATGTAGTTGATTATTGTATTCATTCATCTGGGAGTTGCTGAGGCAGCAGCAATGTAGTACAATATTGAAAATTTGTTGTTGTTTAGACCCCATTATAAAATCTCTTGATTATCCATGTACAGCATGATTTATTCTATCAGCTAATATTTATGTTCTTGGTAATAGGACTGTGCAGCCATGGATTGTAAGAGACATTTTAGATGATAGACTTTATGGATTCCACCTAGGAAAAGTAATAATAAAAAAATCTTTCTTCTTCTTCACATCTATTATTTTAGGCCATTTAACCCTGAATTAATTTTACTTCAATTTTTGTCTTTGCCCTTCTGGGCTACTCCCAGATTGTATATAAAGAATTGTCAGGTCTGTGATAATCAGATATCTAGAATTTAGTTCTGTGGTCTCAGCACAGCTGTTTTAAATGGAAAATGTCCATAAAGAACCTGCGGGTATGACACAAGAGCTGCAGAACAAGCATGCCCTTTTGGACATGCAAATAAAAAATGGCATCTACCTTTAAAAATGCTACCAAATGCTCTTAGGCAGCTACATAAATTTTCTCTAGTAGGACTTCATGTTCTCTGCACTCCTTATTTCCCCAAGTAAAATGAGGTGTATTAGAGTCAGATAGTTATTAATTTAGGGCTGTATTGTAGTGTCCCAAGTACCTGTGCCTCCAGGGGAGCTGGGTGTCCAAACTGCCTGTAGGGCTGCTGGAGATCTCATCCTTGGTTCAAGTGCCTTAAAGTGGGCATCCTGTGGGATCTGTTGTGCCTCATTTGCTGCTCCAGAAGGAAATGGGTCTCCCATTGACACCTGCACCCCTGCAGACATGGGCTGCAGGGCAGGTGTCTTGGCTACAGGAGATGAGCTGCTGAGCTTGAGGTTGAGATAAGTTGCTCATCTTGTTTATATGTATATATATATCTCTGTGTGTGTGTGTGTGTGTACATGTATATATGTATATATGTATATATATATATATATATATATAGATAAGCTCTGAGGCATAAGGGGCTGCAGGCGATGTTGGGAGCTGCAGAGGAGCTCAGCAGCACTTGTGCTGTGAACTCCCAGGATAAATCCACGAAGGTTTGTTGAGGTTCCATTGGTGGGAACACAGCTTTATTTGAGAAAAGAGAGACTGAATACAAAGGATATACTGATCAGTTTAATGTTTTCTCTTGGATCTTTTCTCAAAGCAATGCAGTTTCAACCCACTGCAGTCAGCAAGAATCCTTCCACCAACCTGAACAAACTGCTGCTTTGTCGACAGCTGCGGTTTTGCCATTCTTGTGAGGCAATCCTCTTTCCTCCCACTGCTGCCTATGTTCTGAAGTTTTCCTTATTATTTTCTTTATTTGTTCAAGCATGTTTTATTTCACATAAATTACAAACCAACACAAATTATTTTATAACATATATTACAGTCCCTCCCCTTCCATATAAACACATTAATTCATGTTCCCTTCCCATCCTCCTGGAGGAGGAGCCCATCCCTGGGACACTGTTTCACCTGCAGCCCCTTTGCATTTTGCCTGCAGGAGCTGCTTGGCAGAGCAGCGCTGCGCCTCGTCTGCCTGCAGGCAGCAGCTCAGCAAGTCCCGCAGCAAAGGCGAGAAGAGCTCGGGCCCCCGCAGCTTTGGGGTCTTTTCTGAGGCTGTCAGGTGCCGAGCCTGGAGAAAAGGAAATGCGAGGCTTGGCCTGCTTCTTTCACATCTGTAACTGCTCTCCCACATGCCATTGTTTGGCCTCCACTCTGCACTGGCAGTTTCTGCCCTGGCAGAGAGGCAGAGATGACTTTCCTATACCAACACAACACCCAAACCCCAAAGCAGCTGCAGCTTTTTCAACTTCCAGGGGATCTCACCTTGGCAGCTGATTTCGTTGACTGTCCTAAACAGTGGAAACTACATCAGCAAAAGCACATTTTATTGCTCTGAGGATTCACACCAGCTTGACAAGCTGTTTGGGAGTTTGCTCTATCTATACTATTTCCAATGATGAAAGGAATCTCTACAGTTCTTCTTGGTCCCTTTAGCACAGGTTCTACTAAAAAAAAAATCAAGATTTTTTTCTTTTCTTGACGAAGATGCAGATGCAGAATTAATCTAAAATAGACAGAAATAACAACGGGAAGAGGCCCAGGAGACTCCATGAAAACGCCTGCCACAATAGTAACAGCCCGGTGCTGTTACTGAAATAAATGGTGACTTTGTTACTTTCCTCTTCAAGCCACAGCAAAATTTCCTTCACTTCTCCCTCACAGCCAGAGGTTACAAAGGGGGTTTTGTCCTGTCCCTCTGCAGCTGAGCTCAGCCACTGGACATGGTGGGGAGCTGAAATCCTCCCTGTCATTAGAACTGTGCAAGCCAGGGATGGCCCAGCTCCTGCAGTAAAGGAACACAGCACTGGCATCAACCACAGCCCTTGGATCCCAGCCACAGGCACCTGACTGCAGCTCATCAACTTGTTCAAGTACCAAGAAACAGCCAGGGGTCTGGTGTGCAATTTTAGCTGCAGTCGGAGAAAAGCACATCCTAAACTTATCCAGGCAACCCAGAGATATGACAGAACAATGAACACATGACTGGAAAGCCTCAAAGTTTTGAAGACACAAAGGATTTGGAAAAGATGCTACAGTATGCAGGAAAATTGATGTGCTGTGGTTATTAAAGGAAAAAGAAAGCAGAAATGCTTGAGGATTCATTTTTTCCTCTTCCTCTCCCTCTCCCTCTCCTTCTCCCTCTCCCTCTCTCTCTCCCTCTTCCTCTCCCTCTCCTTTTCTCCCACTCCTTGTTCTTGTTATTTTTTATTTTTCTTTAGCATTTTCTTTTTCTACTTGTTTTTGTAATTGTTCTTTTCCTGCTTGTTTTTTTTCCTTTCCTTCTTACTTTTTGTTTGATTTTTATTATTTTTTTCCTTTCCCTTTATATTTTCTGTTCTTGTTCTGCTTCTTGTTCTTGTTCTGCTTCTTTTTCTCCTTTTTTAATTTTCTGTTTTCTTTTTTCATCTTCTTCTTTACTTATTTTAGTTTTTATTTTTCTCAATCTTCTTTTTTATCTGCTTCTTTTAATTTTTCATGGTTTTCCCCTTTTTCATCTTAGTTCTCTTTATCTTATTCTTTTTCTGCTTATTTTTTCACTTCTTTTTCCCATTTTCTTTTTCTCTTTCTTTTTTTTTCTTTTTTTCTTTTTTTTCTTTTTTTTTTTTTTTTTTTTTTTTTTTTTTTTTTCTTTTTTTCTTTTCTTTTTTTCTTTTCTTTTTCTTTTTCTTTTTCTCTGTTTTTTTCTTTTTAATTTTCTTTTTTTTCTTTTCCTTTTTTTTTTCCTTTTTTTTTTTTTTTCATATTTTTCTTTTTATTTTCTATTTCTGCTTTTTAGTTCTTTTCTTTTTCTCTTTCTCTTTTGTTCTTTTTCTTTTTCTTTTCTTCTTTTTCTTTTTCCTTTTCTTTGCATTTTTCTCTTTTTTTTCTTTTTCTGATTTTTTTTGTTTGTCTTTTTCTACATTTTTCTTCTTTTCATTTTCCTTTTTGTTTTCTTTTTCAGTTTTTCTTTCTTTTTTTGGTTTTCTTTTTCTTTTTCTTCTGCATTTTCTTTTTCTTTTGCCTTTCTTTTTCTTTTTCTATTTTTTCTATTTATTATTGCTTCTATTTTTTTTTCTTGGTTTTGCTATATTCTTTTTTCTTTTTCTTTATTTCTTTTCTTTTTCTGTTCTTTTTTGTTTCATTTCTGTTTTTTCTTTTTTTCCTTTTTTTTATTTATTTCTTTTTGTTTTCTTTTTCTTTTCTTTTCCTGCTTCTTTTTCCCTTTTCTTTTCCTCTTTTCTATTTTATTTCTTATCTTTTTTTTTTTCTTGTTTTTGTCTCTGTATCTTCCCCTTCTTTTTTTTTTTTTTTTTTTTCTTCCAGTTTTCTCATATACTCTATTCTTTTATATTTTGCTTAAGGCCTTTTACTTTCAAAATTATTATAATTTGTAGGATGGGTCTTTACATTTTTTATTTCCAGACTTGCTCCTCTCTTTTTTATCACAAACCTGTCTTTTCTAACCAAGACAATCATCCAGAATTTCAAGGTGTGCATCTTGTTCTTAGCAATTGTTCTTACAATATTGTATTCAAGGACTTGCAGCTTTTCCCCAACTCTCTCATGTCACCACAGCTGGAGGCCTGCGGTCATTTTGCTCCTCTTTGGCCTCATCTCCAGGAGCATTGGGAGCCAGAGGAGAGTCTGCTGTTGGTTCTGGGCCCTGTGAACAGAGAGAAGTAGGAGGGATGAGCCATTACCTATCATTTGTGACCTCATTTCTATTCAGCTCTGTTTCTACAACCAGCTCTACTAAGTATGAATCATAAAGTTTGATAGCAATGGGATTCTAAGTCACTCTGACTAATTTAAAAAGGCTCAATTCAACAGAACTGGAAATTCCTCTGAATTAGATATTCCACCCTGGCTACTATAAAAAATCATCATTCTCTCTGCAAAACTGGGCTTTTAGCTCCCTAAAAGCTCTGAAATGGAAAAATTAGGAAATAGCCAGCAATGCCTTTACTATTGCTGCTGCAATAGAAATGGAAATGGATTTTCTTTCGGACTACCCAGCTCAGTTCAAGCTCACAGCTCCACTATTCTTAAACACCAGGAACATCAAATGTTCCTTTCTCACTCACCTTAGGATTGGCACCTCTGAATACCTGGCTCAGGTGACCTGCAGAGGGTAAGAGAAAGTGAACCAGATTCCTTGAGAAAACTGCCTGGGCTGCTGAATCCCACAGAACAGGTCAACCCAAACAGAAAGCATTTTCCATTTCACAACATCCCTCCAGGAGACACAGATCTTTCACACAGCCAGAAAGAGAACAGGACAATATTCTTTGTTGTGCCTACACTTTGGCCTGTTTTGCCAATAATTGAATACAAACTTGATGAAGAAAACGCAAAACATACTGTTAACACTCAATGCTCCTGTCCAACAGATAAAGAAGCTTTTGTTCTTTCTCATGTACATTTTTTTCACAATAAGTCGTATACAGTAACTCCCATTAAGCTGCTGAAAAGAGTGGCTCAGAAAAACTTCCTCAAAATCCTCCTAAGCTATTGCAGTTCTATTGTGAAACAGCTCAGGAGCAGCTCCAGGGTTCAGGAGCAGACACTCGCTGCTTTGGAGTTTGCACTTCATTGTAAAGGGAATCATTATTTTAGCACTCAGTAAAAGGTCAAGTTAGGCAGTCAAATCCTTTCATGACACAATTTAGAATAAAAGTAGCACAAACTCCCCTGCTGGGCCAGCCCTGCCTTTCAAGGCAATCAAGAGTAACTCCAAGAGTCCCTCAAGCACCAACAGCCTGTGCCCTAGCTGAGCACTCAGATGGGACCAAAGCAAAGGAAATTAGAGCAAGGAAATGGCCCAAAGCATTGCACAGAACTAGGAGAGAAGGCACTGTTGGCACAACAGCTGAAATAATTCCTCACAAAAGTCTCCATATATTTGCACATTTATTGAATGTTCCCAGGGCTGCTCTGTATGTACATCTCTACCTCTGCCTTTATTCCTACCTGGCAGCAGGATTTGCCCACCAACAGGAGCTGCTCCAAGCTGGGACCGTGACTGGCGGTGCTGATTCCCAGAGAATTCTGTCTCCCGGGTGCAGCCGAGGCAGGAGCGGGTGGAAAGGCGCTGGCGCTGCTGCTGCTCTGCGCACTGAGCCCCGGCCGGGCAGGGCACGGCGCCCGCTGCGCTGCGGGTCCTTCTGCTGCCACAGCCCGGCACACCTGGGACAGGGTGTGACAACCTGTGGGAAAACCGGGGGCTTTGTGGGGCTGCATTGCTCTGCACACACCCGGGACACCTGTGGCACAGAGCTTTGGGCCCCCAAAAAGGTAAACCAGATGGAAACAGCTGGAGAAGGTTTCATTTTCACCTTTCTTTATTCTTCAATAGAAATGACTAAAATGAAAGTTATCAAGCACGGCCTGTTCCCCACTTCCAGTTCAGTGTAGGAAAAGAGGCATTAATTTATTTCGATGCTGGCTGTGTGGGAAATCATTTTCCTAACACATGCGCACCCACATGTTTGTATCCATAGAATTAAGACATATTCATCACTATGCTCAAACTCACTGGCTAAACATTCTCACAAAGTATTTGATATATTTAAATTACTTCCTCAAAATTAGGGACATTGTGAGTAGGGGTCTCTTGAGGGTCTCTGGTGCTCATCTGGTGAACCTGCCATTCCTCAAAATTTCATCCTGTGGTCAAGATGTCTTAACGGTCTTGTATCAAAGGAGGGAGAGCATGGAAACGAGATTCTCCACCTACTTTTAATTTGGTTTGCTGGGTGGGTTGGTGTTTGGGTTTTTTTGTTGTTGTTGTATATTTCATTTCGTTTGGGGTTGGGGAATTTTGTGGAGTTGTTTTGGTTGGTTGGTTGGCTAGTTTTGTTTGGTCTGGTTTGTCTGCTTATAGTCTTAGCCTGAGACCTCCAGTACACAGAAAGGTTAAATCCCTGGCAGGTGCACACCTGGAAAGCAGCTGGATGCATAAGGAGGCAGACTTCCATTCCTTTAGCTTTAAACGACTAAACCGCGCTTTGTTTCTTCCTTTCTTCATTTGAGCCTTTTGCAAATATTTGCATTTTCTTTTTCCTAAACACTGACAACAGGTGCTTGAATTTTTTGGTTCTCTTTTGCTTTGCCTTAGGTCTAGAATGTCTTCAAGTTCCTCTGATAAGGAGACATTCTTCACTGAAGGACACAGCAAATACATGAGACAAGGTTTTGAGTCTGTGAAATGTCCAGGTCCCCAGTACTTCCTTTGACATGAGCTGCAAGATACAGATGGTCAAGCCAATATTCCTGGATAAGAAGAGGGAGATGTATCTTCCACTGCTTGGCAAGAAGTTTTTCCAGCAAGCAGAAGATGCAGGAGGGCACCTAAACTCCAAGAGCCATGCAGAATTTGTCTGCCTCTCTCAGTTTGTGTGTCATTGATAATCACACAGGCCCACAGCCACACATCTGGATGAGGAATAGTCCATACCTTATCAAGTCCAAGAGAAACATTCCACAATCATTTCTGAGCTACCTTAGGCAATGACTAAACAACCTGTGACAGCAGCAAGAACAAGATGTGATTTTTTTTGAAAACTCTCCTGAAAAATCCAAGTTTTTTTCCTTTGCCACAGCCCTCACTACAATATTTCACCATGACCTTTAGTCCACCTAGAGCTACTCAGGCAACAAATGCCACTTCCCTCTGGCAGAGGCACAGGCAGCCTGAATGGGCACAGATGATGAGAATTTCTTCCACTTGAGCTACCTGGGCTCTTCAATGTCCCTGACATGCTTCCACAAGCTCAGCTCACTTGAGGGAGGATCACGATCCTGGCAGACCTGAGCAGCATGTCCAGCACACAGGGTGACTCAAAGCAAGGCATCACAGCTTCAGCTCTAACAAGACTGGGGCAGTCACCACACTAAACAGATCATAAAGATATTCAGCTGAGACTGGGGAATGTACAGAGACATTTTAGTCAGGGAAGAGCAGCACTAGAACAGCCTGAAGTGCTGTTTGCAGACAAAACAAACCAAAAGGAGGAAGCAGAGAAAGAGGCAGACGTTGCTTGTGAAGTTCAACAAAGAACCATTTCACACCAAGTTCATTCCAAAACTGGGGTGCATTTTCAGGGCAGTTAACATGACTTTTTGCTTTGCACTTTTATTTGTTGTATAACAGATTTTATGTTCTCTCCTCTTACACTCCAAAGCCCAGAGACTAAAGTGGCCCCCTAAGTGCTGGTTTCAGCTGTTTTGAATTCACTAGACTGGAATCTATGGCTACTGTCTTATGAGCAATTGGAGAGACAGGGAACATTCTGAGTTGTGATCAGAAGCCAATGTTGTTGAGTATACAAGGTGTTTATAGAGGCTTTAACTTTCATGGCACTCACATAGGGTTCTAATTTTGGTAACTATGTCCCATTGGTCCCACATTCTTCATGACATCCCATGGCCTGGTAACATTATCTTATCGCGAAGTTTCACAATATATTTCTTGCTCACTTCTTGCCCAAGGAGCATTTATCCATGTCTGTCTCTCCCATGGTTTCTGTTCCATAAGGCCTAAGATACCAGGCCCCTTTATCAGTTCCATTGTACTCTCTGGTTTATTCACCATACTCTGTACATGGTGTTGCAGTAAGTTTGCCTTTGTCTGATGGGATTCTATCTTCTTTGCAAATAGTTCTAGTTATGTTAGAGAAAATTTGGAGTCTAAGTCTTCCCATACTAGGTAAACAGTGTATCTGTGAGAAGAAAGAAAATGATGAATATTCTCTTTCCCATTTTGTAGCCAAGGAATTGAAGAAATATATGCTAAACTCAATGACTCATTACTTGCTTTCAGGAATCTGTCTGCCAAGAATTCTCACTTTTATCAGCAATGGAAGTCTCAGATACAGACCCCAGGTAAATTGGTCAGAAAATGACACATTTGTTTCTTTGGCTTTTACTAGTCACGATGCTGTGCTTAGACCATGTAACCTAAAACACTGGCAGGAACACCCTCTGCCACAAGGACAGTGTAGAAATAAACAGGACAGGATTCATTCAGGGACCAACAGCTCCCAGAAGATCAGGAGCAGTTTGGGTCCTGCATGCCCACCACACCTACATCACCTTAAGGAATACTGCTGGCACAGGTGTTGGAGGAAAAACTGTCTAAGCATCGGAGATGAAAAGGTCAAGGCAGTGACACAGCTGTGTGCAAATCAGAAAGGGAAAATTGTGTCTTCCTACACTGCAAGGAGATCTTACCTGCTAGCAGCAGGGCACACAGGAGAGTTTCAGCTGAAACACACACCAATGTATGCACAGACTATACTGAAAAGATGAATACTTTCAAAATGCTTCTCAAAAATAAGGAGTATAGACTGGTTCAATATTGCCCTTGTAGCCTGTAATACCAGGAGACTAGTGAAAAAAATATATTCCCATAAAGCATATTTCACTTTCAAAACTGTCTGTTCTTTCACTTATAACTGCTAAGTATTCACCAGCAGAAAAACACTGGAATTGCATTTTCAAAGTGGTAACAATTGTGATTCAAAATTTACAATGCCATGTAGGGAAAAAGAAAGATACGAAACAATAGTACTTCAAGTGATCAGGCCTGTACGCTGAGTTCTGGTCTTTACAAATTCCTTTGTAAACTGGAAAGAAGTCATTCTTAGAAAAAAATCTTAATCTAAAACCATATACCACAATTTTAAGGATCTTCCTTCATAAAAATTAGATTAAAACCCTTTTCTGTTGTTCATTTTTAAACGAACTGTTGGCCCATACACTGAAATGTAATATCCATTATTTACCTTGTGGTGTTTGTAATTGACATTAAATTTTACCAGTACCATAGAAAGTTAGGGAAGAGTCATGCTGCCAGACACAAGATAAGCACATTTCTTCTTAAGTTTCAGCTTCCTTAAAACACAGCCAATAGTAATTTCTCATTCTTAGCCCCAGAGTACTGTGGAAAAGTCAATGTAACCATAACTGTACCACAGCTTTGACTAAACATTCCAATGGACAATCCACATTTCAACCAGCTGCTTCCTCATCTCCAGTAGGCCACAGGGCCAGTATTCCTGTGTGTCTCATACCTTTACAAAGGACGCCTTAAAAAAATGGCTTTTCTTGATGAAGCAGCAATAGACAGACATGAGGCAAATAAGGGTGACGAAACATGGAGAAAGATGTCCCTTCTTTTCTGAACTCCTGTCTTCTCCTTTTGGCCTATTCATTACAAATTTTGTTGTAATTCAGTTGCTAGGATAATTTCTGTGAGGTTTCTTATACTGTCTTTAAAGAAAGACAAACACCATCCCACTGAGGCAGAACATTCCTAATTTAGGTTCTGTTTTAAGCTGTTTAAGATGAAATGGGAAGAGATTTTCTAGGTAGTGGGTTTTGGTTTTCCTGAGAAAGCCAGCACACAGAGGAAAAGGTGACAGGGCATCTTGGAAACACTCACTCCAAAAGACTGCTCCAGAATGTGATGAGACCAACAATCCTTGTGCCAGCACGTCACCCACAGGGCAGTGAGTGAAGGGACAGGGCTGGGCTGCTCACAAAGGGACCTGGAAGGAGGCAAGAGGAGGCAGCGTCAGCCAGAACTCAGGACAAGCTGGATGCAAGGGAAATATCCACGGGGTGTGTGGGGTGAGCTTCTGCCATATCACCAAATATACTCACAGGAGCCCTCATGGTTAAAGCAGGTAAAAACATTAAAAAGGGGCAGGAATTAAAAGAGATGGAAGAAATAGGTCTATTTTTTCCCTGCTCTGGAAACTGTTTCCAGTTCAAGAGACAATTTAAAATAAAAAGAACAAGTGACACTAAGCAGAGCATTGCAAGATGACCTTTGCTGGTTTCCACACATATGACGTGGTTCTGGGAGGGATTTCACATTGTAACTCTGCCCTGATTGTGGAAAAAAAGAGAATAAAGTATTACTGAGGAAAGAAGAATGGAAAACCTCTTGATGAAGACAGCAGTGTGAGTTCACTATCACTGTAAGCCATTAATCCCTTAGGTAAAATAACATCCTTCAAGGTGGGAGGACTTTAGCTTGGATGAAAATGCTGACAAAATTGCTGCCCCTTCCTGTTGCTGCTTCTATCTCCAAAGAAAGAGAAATGTGTGAAATCTGCTGAAGACAGGCAGAGACAGCGAGAAAGAACCAGACATTTGGCAGGAAAAGTGAAAAAAAGAATGTCTTCAATTCTCTCTTTTCATTTCCTCTTCTCCCATTTGACCTTATCTGCTTTCAAGCGGGGAACTCTGTTTGCAACCCCATCAAAATACTGAAGCTACCCAATGGAACATCTTTTTCCTCCCTTCAGCTATGCCGAACACGGAGCGATTTCGCTTTCACTGGACAGAGAGGAAGAGTTTCCCACGGGATTCCTCAGTTCCGAGCCCTTTCGGAAAGTTCCCGCGCTGGCCTTGATGCTTTGGGGTGACGCCGCGAGCCGAGGCGCAGGGATGGCTGCGGGAATGGGAGCAGGGCAGGGTTTGCAGCGGCCCCGCGCTCCCGGCCAGCCCCGGCCCCGCCCCGCCCGCGCTGGGCCCGCAGCCCCGGCTCTGCCGCGCTCGTGCCGCCGAGCCCGGCCCGCGCGGGGCCGCGAGCGGGGCCGAGCGCAGCGCCCCCCTCAGGCCGCGCGCCGCCGCCGCAGCCGCGGCCGTTGTGGCGACAGTCGGCGACCGGCGCGATGGCGGAGCTGCCGCTGCCCGCCGGCCTCAAGGCCGGCACCTTCCCCGCCAAGCTGTGGCGCCTGGCGAACAGCCCCCGCGTCCGCTCCGTGCGCTGGGACAGCCGGGCCCGGGGGCTGCTCATCGACCGCTCCCTGCTCGAGCGGGAGCTGCTCAGCCCGGGCGGCCCCCGGGCTCCGGCCCCGCGCACCTTCCGGGCCACGCAGTTCCGCAGCTTCGTGCGCCAGCTGTACCGCTACGGCTTCCGCAAGGTGCCGGGCTGGCTCGGCTCAGCCGTGCCGGGCGATGCCGGGGCCTGGCTGCACTACACCAACCCCTGCTTTCGCCGCGACCGCCCCGAGCTGCTGCTGCGCCTGCAGCGCCGGAGCGCGGCCAGCAGGCAGCGGCCGGCGGCGGGGCGGGAGGGGCGCAGGCGCCCGGCCCGCGGCTCCCAGCAGCTGCCCAGGGCGCGGCCGCTGCCGCACGGGCGGGAGCTGCGCAGCCCCCGGCCCGGCCCCTTCCAGCAGCGCCCCGGGGAGCGGCCGCTGCTCGTCCGCCGCCCGCCCTGCGGCTTCCACCTGCTGCACAGGGAGCGGCCGCTGCCGCACGGGCGGGAGGGGCAGAGCCGCTTGCAGGAGCTCTACGGGGAGCGGCCGCTGCCCGCCGAGCGGGAGCTGCTCCGGATCCCGCCGTGCCACCTGCTCGGGCTCGGCGGGGAGCGGCCGCTGCCGCTCGGGCGGGAAGGGGCCCCCAGCCGCTTGCAGGAGCTCTACGGGGAGCAGCTGCCTCCGGCCGACCGGGAGGTGCTCAGCATCCAGCCCTGCAGCTTGCAGCAGCTCCACAGGGAGCAGCAGCCCCCAGGCTCCCACTCGCCAGGTGGGAAAAGAGTTCTAGCCTTGCTTTTCCATAATGTCATGAAAAGTGACCGCTTGAAGTATTTTTCCACAATGCTCTGTCATTGTGAGACAGAAATTCTCAAGTCTACTAGGAAGAGGGACCTAGAATGCCAAAAGATTCTGTGCCTGGGTTTCCTGTGTGCTTCCTGGGATGGTTGATCCAAGGCAGCAATAGAGCTCTGTGTCTCCTTGTGGAGCCTGACCAATGTGTTTGGATTCCTGCAGCCACACCAGGCACTTCGGCCCCCAGCGTTCCACCTGGTAGTGCTGGTTGTGCAGCATCGACGGCCTCCAGCTCGGCATGGAATGCTGCTGTGGAAGAAGAATCACAGCTAGCCCTTGAAATAGAAAATGGATTAGAGAAATCAGGAGATCCCTGCCTCAAAAGTCTCCCTCTGCTCAGGTAACCCCATTGGATGGGAATAAAAGAGGCTGTACTGTTAGCTTTTGAATTGTGTTATGTGGCTGAGAAGCAAAGGTTTCAAGTTAATTTCCTTCATTGTTACAGAGTTACCTAATTGTTCTTGGTAAAGTAAGGCCACTAAAAGAATAGGGATGAAAAAGTCTTCCCCCGCTTAGTGAGATTGAAAGAAGTGAGCCTTTGTTGGCCACTTTGGTTGCTCCTTTTCCTGGGATGAATCCCTCATGCAGGAGCATTTATGGTGATGCTTTGTAGGTTGTAACAGGCTTTGTTTGATGGGAAAGAAGAGTGTTTGGAGAATGCCACTGAAGGCCAAGTGTCCCGTGCAGGGAGGGCCATGTGAGAGGTGCCTCAGTTCCAGGAGCAGATGTGGGCTCTGCCTCTTTTGTGCTGCAAGGCCAAGGCAAAGCGAGGGCTGGGCTGCAGCTGCTGCTGCTGCTGTGTGAGCCGTGCCCTGCGTGTGGGCGCTCCCAGAGCCATATTTGGGGATGGGCTGGAGCTGCAGCTTTCTGTCCTTTTGTTTGACAGATTCAGTCTTTGGATGAGGAATCCTGTTTCTCTAACTCTTGCCAGACTTGCCTGAAGTGTTGCAAAGACCTTTTAGCAGTAATTATACATGTTGGCCAAAGAATGCCTCTCTTTCTATTGGTGTGCTGACCCCACTGGCTGCAGTACATTCATGATTGAGAAAGGGCAGGCTCAAGGGGGGGAGTGGGATTTTTTGGATTTACTGATATTTTATTCTCAAGTGGAATTTCTTTTGTCTTCTGTAAACTCACACACAGCAGTTTTCAAAAGCATTTCATTAAAGAAAACATTGCAGGCTCAGAACCATCTTTAGAATCTTTACGATTCTGACAGATGAGCTATTGCAGAAGAGATGGGTTGGGTAGGTTTTTTTACCCTCCAAATTTACAGATTTTTGGCACTGGAAG
>NW_027635665.1:0-27021 GCF_903797595.1 Erithacus rubecula | reverse complement strand
AGGAGCTGAAGAAGTCCAACTGCCTTGAAACATGATTGAAGTTGGCACCTCGAGTGTAGGTTGTTGTAGCTTGGAGCAAATCTCAGCTACAAATGACCATGTCTTTTCTTGGAAAATAAATGTGAGAAAGGCCCAGAAACAGAACAGCTTTTTACCCCAGAACACTGAAATAGTTCATGGTCACTGTCTCCAGCAGAGAGCCCAGATCCACAAAAACCAATGAAGCTGAATTGTTTGGGGTTTTTGCATGTGAATTGCATATTTTGTCAGTGAATAGCACAATGTTTCTTTGCTTCATGTAGATGAGGCTTTTAAGTTTGGGCCTGTCAGGTGACAAGGCAGGAGGACATTGGTAATTTCTGAGTGAGTTCAGTGAGAAGTCTGCAGAGCCATGGCAACAACTGCATGGAATGCAGGAGCTGTACCCAACCAAGCCCTAACCCTGCACAGGTTAATTGTGGCTCTTAGCAGTGCTAGGTATGTGATTCGTGCTAATTAAATTGTAACAAAATTGGCAAAATCATGGCATTGTAACAAATAGGAAAATTGCATTTAATTACTGTAAAGGAAAAAGAAATATAGGAAATGGTTAAACAAAGGAGAAAAAAATCGTTCTCCAGATGTTAGGTGGGAGGCAGGATGGGAAGGGTATAGGTCTAAGAACAGTGTCTAGGAATAGGTTTTTGACCTTGAATTGAGCCAAATTGGGATGATTCCAAACCACTGGACATGGGACTAAGGCTTGTTTTGGGAACATATATTTAATTATGTAACCTTAAGTTTAGTGCGCCTGCTCTACCTGCCAGGTCATCAGCAAACACTGAGGAAGACCCAGAGCCTTCATCGGAAACAAGACCCCGAAAGAAGGAGAGACCCCTGACCATGGGAGAAGCATGTGCAACACAACAGAGTGACATAGATTGTAGGAATAGAAACTAGGAGGAGCTTTCTAGAAGATTCTGTATTAATATGTATTAGTAAACAGTATGTAAGTGAGATTTTTAGCTTGACTGATTTGGTAGCGTGTGAGAGGAATGGCCCATAGCCTTGGTCGGGGTATCCCCTGATCGGTTTTGCTTATGCTTGATACAATCGAACCATACCTTTATTATACTTAAATTGCTGCTAAATTTTGTATTTACTCAAATTTATATAACTCATATATATTGATTATATTCATTTATATACAATTGCTATTATTAATAAAGTACTGCTAAATTTAACTTTGTTGTTTGATTAATTGGACAAAAGTGAACATATCCAATATGCAGGAAATGTTTCCTTACCTGAGCAGAACTAATAATATTTGAGGAAACACCTGAAAATTTGTTAGATTTATTGGTGAAGGAGGGGATCTCTACATCTGTTCAGGGTGTCAAGCCAGCCTCTGTGATCATGTCCATGCAGACATACTATCCCTCGGGAGATGATAATTCATATTTGCTTGTTCTGACCACCTTCTTCTCCCTAGACATCCAATTTTGGCTGCAGTTGGAGGTAGGGAAGCAAGCCGGAGGGCCATCATTTGATTCTTTATGCAGCAGTACAGTGGTTGCAAATAGTGCTCCGCTTTTCATTCCTAGGGGACATGACTCAGATGACATTCACTGAGTCTGAAAAGCACAAATAGGATGGACTCCAGAGCTCAGGGGATGTTCAGGAATGCAACTCCACAGTGTGTCAGCCCCTGGAGGAACTAGCCACATAGTCTGGGTTTTCCAAATTACTTCAGTATTGCACACTTCAGTCTATCTTGCTCAGAGCAGCCAGGCAGACATCTTAGCTGGTGCAGTCCCATGTGACTAGATTGGAAGATGTTCCTGGGGATTGAGCTGCCATTCCATATAAAACCACATTTTCTTATTCTCAACTGTGCTGTTTCATACAAGGCCAGAACATGCCCCACTATGGAAGAAGTTTCCAACATCTTACATTGGTAATTCCATGTTTGTGTCCCTGCCTGCGGGCAACATGCTGCACTCAGGTGCTCAGCTTGAGAGGCCCCTTGGCTGCTGTGATGCTTTTATAGTGAGAATGTGGGCTCTCCTGGTACTCCACATTGCTAATTGAACTCTCCACTAATTGAGGAATGTCCCAGTCTGGGGTTTCTCCTTTGTCCTGAGATCACCCCAGAGGGACATAAAGGTGGTTCAAACCCTGGTTTTCTCTGAAGCAGCCGAAGAGGGACTGCCGGAGACGGTTTTGTCTTGTTCCAAGGATTGTTTATTATATCTTATCTCAGGGACTTTTTGCCTGGCCAGCAGAAAGTCTGCTCAGCCTGGCATCCATGGTGGAATCGGCCTGGCGAAGGCAGGGCTTATCTTATATTGTTTGTACTACGTATTACATGTTTACAAAATCTTCCCAATACAATACAATTTTATTAGATGGTCCAGCCCTGACCCCATCAAATCCAAGAGTGCCAACGTGTCACCCAACATGGATGACATGGAAAAGAAGGAGGAAAAGGTGTCCACCTCCCAAATTCTCCATCTTGGCCACGTGTCCCTCATCATAAACATTCCACAAAACCTATTTATCTACGTTTTACAAGTCTAATTTATACTTTACTAATTTTGGTGACCTGTTTCCATTCTCTTTGTGCTGACAACTTCCCCCAGGAGTTAGAATTCAGCACCTGTGACACCAGGGTCTCACTCAGAGTCTTTGAGACCCTTGCCAGGGGGGTTTGAGACCCCCAAGGAGGCCAGGGGTATGCCCTGGTCTCCCACAGAGGAAGAGCAGCTAAACCAAACTGTCTTCCTAAGGGAAGATTAACTAGAGGCAAGGCCTCATTTTAAAAAAAAATTAGGGCAGATGATACCCCCCCTCAGGGGCTACACTCAGAAAATGGACAATGGGTCATGAGTTTTCATACTCTTATAAGTTCGGTCCATTTGTATATTGGGGGTTAATCTACCAATTACAGCTTCAGGTAATGAAGTGGTTTACCCAAAGTTTGCTCCTCCCCCAACTCATTTTTGTATACATTTCTCTAGGCCTCTCACTGCTTCCATACCAGATTAGAAACCTTCAAAAATACTTTGCTACAGATTATTGGATTTACTTTCTTCTTCTTTCTTTTCTTTATCTTCCTGGTTTGATCAGAAGATTAAGCTGAATAATATCAGTTATTTCATATATAATACTACACCCAGGTCCCTAACCTAGAGAGATGTCTGTTACTTCTACACCACCAAATTACTTTATCTCCAATCCTGATTTAATTCTCAATGAATAATTTCATTTTGTATGTGTAAATGGTTAGATTCAGAAAATTACTCTCCATTCACATATGTTGATTCTTTATAATTCTCTTTTGCACTTTTGCTAGCTACTTCTTCTTGAGTCTTCCTGATTTAACAACTTCAGATTTCAAAGAGAGGAGAAAGGGAGCTTCTAGCCTCACCTGAATGTCACCTATGGAACTAGGTTTTGAGGGTTTCCTGGTCTGAAAGGACAGTGTCTGCCGATGATGGCAGAAGGTTTCATTTGAAATAGAGACTTTAATTCCACTCCCTCCAAGTATTATAAATGTTTGAATCAAGGACTCTTTGGAAGAGATAAGGGGGTAGGAATAACAGCTCTGTTACTAATATATTTAACTGTACAAGCAGAAACAACAGCAGTTGTTAAAATTACCAACAAAGCAGAACAGATAACTCGGTTCCAGTCCTTTCTTTAGCTGCAGGCACACTCTCTCTGTGCTTGGTCCACCATCTGGCTCTCCTGCGTTCGGCCTCATGGGCTGGAGATGGGGGGTTCCTCCTCTCGGCTCTGCTCACTGGAAACATGAGTAACCCATTTGGAAGCCCAGCTCCCATCTACCCCTTTGTCTAGAGTCGTCAAAGATCCTGGGTGTAACCCAGCCAGCTCCATTGGCATGATAATGGAAAAAATTCTTTCAATTGCACAGTGATAGAAAAACACTCAACCCCCAACATTATCCACCCTAAATCTTTCCCATGCCAATATGCTACAGCAAATTAAAACATTTAAATCATATACATACATACAGTTACCGGCACAGCATCATAGATAGTTCACCCTAGAACAAGGTGTCCTTGGGGTATGCATTGGGTCTCTCCATCCTTTTGCATCACCCACCAAGTGCAACCTGGTCCTTGAGTGAAAACCACCCCACGAACAGGATTGTCTTTGCTGGAAGCAGAGTTCACCCAGACAGTTTTTCCTAACATGCCTCTCAGGTGGGACCTTATCTCCATCTGCTGCTCCCAAGGACTCTGATTGGGCAAGGCCTGCTCAGTGGAACCTTGGGTATTCACTAACCATGTGGCCTTTGGTAGATTGATCTCCCAGTTCTTGAAAGTCCCCCTACCAAGGGGGGGGACTTAAAACCACCTTTTAGGTGGTTTTAAGAAGACCATTGCACCGTTCGACTTTCCCAGCCGCTGGTGCATGGTAGGGAATATGGTACACCCACTCAGTGCTGTGTTGTCTAGCCCTGGTGCTTAAAAGGCTATTTTTGAAATGAGTCCTGTTGTCTGATTTGATTCTCTCAGGGGTGCCATGCCTCCAGAGGACTTGCTTTTCCAGGCCCAGGATGGTGCTCCGAGCAGTGGCGTGGGGCACAGCGTAGGTCTCCAACCATCCGGTGGTGGCTTCCACCATGGTCAGCACGTAGCGCTTGCCCTGGCGGGTCTGAGGCAGTGTGATATAGTCAATCTGCCAGGCCACTCCATACTTATATTTGGACCATCGCCCCCCATACCAGAGGGGCTTCACCCGCTTGGCCTGTTTGATGGCAGTGCACGTGTCACAGTCATGAATAACCTGAGAGATGCTGTCCATGGTTAGATCCACCCCTCGGTCTCGTGCCCACTTATAGGTGGTGTCTCTGCCCTGATGGCCTGAGGCATCGTGGGCCCATCGAGCCAGGAACTGTTCTCCCTTGTGTTCCCAATCTAAGTCTATCTTTGAGACCTCTATCTGTGCAGCCTGATCTACCTGCTCGTTGTGCTGGTGTTTTTCATTAGTCCAACTCTTGGGAACATGGGCATCCACATGACGGACTTTCACGGGGAGCTTCTCTACCCGAGTGGCAATGTCCTTCCACTCATCAGCAGCCCAGATTGGTTTTCCTCTACGTTGCCAGTCAGCCTTTTTCCACCTTTCCAGCCAACCCCACAGAGCATTGGCTACCATCCACGAATCAGTGTAAAGGTAGAGCTTTGGCCATTTCTCTCTCTCAGCAATGTCCAAGGCCAGTTGAACAGCTTTGAGTTCAGCAAGTTGACTCAATCCACCTTCTCCTTCGGTAGCTTGTGCAACCTGTCGTGTAGGGCTCCATACGGCAGCTTTCCACTTCCGGTTCATCCCCACAATGCGGCAGGAACCGTCGGTGAAAAGGGCGTAGCGTGTTTCATCTGCTGGCAGCTGGTTGTACGGTGGGGCTTCTTCAGCCCGGGTCACTTGCTTCTGCTCTTCTTCATCAGCGAGACCAAAATCTTCACCTTCTGGCCAGTTCGTAATTATCTCCAAAATCCCAGGGCGATTTGGGTTACCAATATGGGCGCGCTGCGTGATGAGGGCAATCCACTTGCTCCATGTGGCGTCGGTGGCATGGTGAGTAGAGGGAACCTTTCCTTTGAACAACACCCCAGCACTGGCAGTCGGGGTGCCAGGAGAAGCTGTGCTTCTGTACCAATCACCTCTGAGGCAGCTTGAACTCCCTCATAGGCAGCCAAGATTTCCTTCTCTGTGGGAGTGTAATTGGCTTCAGACCCTTTGTAGCTTCTGCTCCAGAATTCCAGGGGTCGGCCTCGGGTCTCACCAGGCACCTTCTGCCAAAGGCTCCAGGACAGACCATGGTTCCCAGCTGCAGAGTAGAGCACATTCTTTACCTCTGGTCCTGTCCTGACTGGGCCAAGGGCTACTGCATGAGCGATTTCCTGTTTGATCTGGGCAAAGTCTTGCTGTTGTTCAGGGCCCCAGTGGAAATCATTCTTTTTGCGAATGACCAGGTAGAGAGGGCTCACAGTCTGACTGTACTCAGGGATGTGCATTCTGCAAAAGCCTATGGTGCCTAGGAAAGCTTGTGTTTCCTTCTTGCTTGTTGGTGGAGACATTGCAGTGATCTTATTGATGACCTCAGTGGGGACCTGGCGCTGTCCAGCCTGCCACTTCACTCCCAGGAACTGGATCTCTCAAGCAGGTCCTTTGACTTTGCTCTTTTTAATGGTGAAACCGGATCCCAGCAAAATCTGGTCTTCTGTCCTTTCTCAAATACCTGCATTGCCGTTTTCCCCCACACAATTATGTCATTGATGTACTGCAAATGTTCTGGAGCTTCACCCTTCTCCAGTGCAGCCTGGATCAGTCCGTGGCAGATGGTGGGGCTGTGTTTCCACACCTGGGGCAGTCGGTTCCAGGTGTACTGCACGCCTCTCCAGGTGAAAGCAAACTGAGGCCTGCACTCTGCTGCCAAAGGAATGGAGAAGAATGCATTTGCAATGTCAATGGTGGCATACCACCTTGCTGCCTTGGAATCCAGCTCATACTGGAGTTCCAGCATGTTGAGCACGGCAGCACTCAGCGGTGGAGTCACTTCATTCAATGCCCCATAGTCCACAGTAAATCTCCATTGTCCATCAGATTTGCACACAGGCCCAGATGGGCCTGTTAAGGGTGAGTGGCTCTTGCTGAGCACCCCTTGGCTCTCTAGATCACGGATCATCTTGTGGATGGGGATCACAGCATCTCGATTTATCCGGTATTGCTGGTGGTGCTATTCCAAGGTGGGAATTGGTGCCTGTTGCTATGTCACTTTCAGGAGTCCCACTGCAGAGGAGTTTTCTGACAGTCCAGGCAAGGTGTTCAACTGCTTAATGCTCTCTGTCGCTACAGCAGCTATTCCAAAAGCCCACCTGAACCCCTTTGGGTCTTTGTAGTAGCCATTCCTAAGGAAGTCTATGCCTAGAATGCACGGTGCCCCTGGGCCAGTTACAATTGGATGTTTCTGCCACCCCTTCCCTGTCAGGCTAATCTCAGCTTCCAGCAAAGTGAATTCCTGTGATCCCCCCGACACCCCAACAATGGAAACAGGTACCTTCCCCACATGTTCTGGTGGTATCAGGGTGCATTGTGAACCAGTATCAACTAACACTTTATGTTTCTGTGGCTTTGACATGCCAGGCCATCGCACCCACACTATCCAATTGATCCTGTCATCCCATGCCTCTCCCTGGCTAGACGCAGGGCCCCTCTAGCCCTGGTTATTATTTCTTTCCTGGGCATACATAGTGGAGGTTCCTTCCAGGGGATCTGACAGAACATCCTCCTTGCTGTAATACCCTGCACCTTGCTTGTGGGAGGTTGAGGCTACCTTCATTTTAGTGCGGCTCCCTCGGTTAGCATTTTCCTCCCTGAGCTGACGCACCCGTGCTGCCAGGACAGAAGTGGGTTTCCCATCCCATTTTCCCATGTCTTCCCCATGGTCTCGCAGGAAAAACCACAGGTCAGCTCGTGAGGTGTACCTTCTCTCTCTAGCTGGGGGACGTGAAGCTCTGACTTGGGGGCCTGTGACTCGGACTGGTGCTACGCTGATCTTCCTCACCTCCTCAATTCTCTCTATCATCTCCTCCCTCATATCCCTCATCCTATCTTCGACCTGTTGGAGGTCCCTGGCCACAGCAGAGACATTAGCCTGCATTGGGCCATTCATCATGCTCTCGAAATTCCTGAGTTTGTTGGCAACAGAACACACTGTCTCTGGACTGTTATCGGCATTAATCATTGCTATGTAGGTGGTATATTGAGATGGACCCAAGGTTGCCAGATTCCATAACATCTGCCCTGTGCACTTGACCTTGTCAGGGTCATTGTCATGCTGTCCATCCCTCCCAAAGAGTACCTCTAATACTGCTGTCTCTCTCAGCTGCTGGATCCCTTCCTCAAGGGTCTTCCAGCGCATCCTACGGTGGTGCTCCTGCATTCTGTCTCTGTGGACAAACTTCTCTCTTACACTCATTAAAAGTCGGTCCCAGAGGGAAAGGAGGCCTTGCTCCCTTACGAATATCTGGTCCACACCTGAATCCTGGGCCAAGGATCCCAAATTCCTGGCCTCAGTTCCATCCAGTTGAACACCTGTTCCCGTAAGGTCCCAGACCAGGAGTAACCAAGTTGTAAAAGGCTCACGGCCCCGCCGAGCAATGTCTTTACGCAGGTTACGGAGACTATCGTATGAGAGGGACTCGGTGACAAACTCAACCTCTGGCTCCCTTGCTGGTTGTGAGGACCCTCCTTGCTGATCCCCATTATCTAAGTGCCTCGTTTTAATCTTAGATTTCCTAGTTTCCACAGGAGCAACTGCTGCTGGCTGTGGCTGCTCCTGTGATCCAGCTGGAACCTGGACAGATACAACATCTACGGGTTCCACTTCAGCACCATCTAACTCTCCCTCTTTAGGGCAGGGTTTCTCACCAGCTGGAGAAAAATGCTCCTTCATCATCTGACTGTGCTCCTTAAACATCTGGCTATGTTCCTTCAACATCTGGCTTTGCTCCTTCAACATTTGACCTATATCCTTCACTAGAGCCCCCACCCACTCTGGGTGGCTCATTTCTGCGGTGGGCTGTGGGGCACCATCAGGCTCTGGGGCAGCATCCCTAGTCCCTGGGGCAGGTTCTGGGGCAGCATCCCTAGTCTCTGGGGCAGAGACAGGTTCTGGGGCAACATCCCTAGTTTCTGGGGCAACATCCCTAGTCTCTGGGGCAGAGGCAGGTTCTGGGACAACATCCTTAGTCCCTGCGGCAGAGGTAGGTTCTGGGGCAGCATCCCTAGTCCCTGCGGCAGAGGCAGGTTCTGGGGAAATATCCCTAGTCCCTGGAGCAGGTATCAGAGTTGTTGTCCAAGCCAATATTCCCTTGTTTCTGAATGCTAAGTAGAACAAGCCTACCAGCAACACCAGCCACTGTATAATAACACTGGCAATTAAAACAGATCTGAAATCCTTGAGAACCAGTGGGGTAGCCTCAAAAAACTGGGTGATGGGTTGGGAGAAAATTTCCCTTGCACTCGTTATCTCACAGTAAGTACCATTACTGAAATAGCCCCAGAAGCACGCAGTTGGAGTACGATAGCTCCAGATCCATGCAACCGCTTCCCAGAAAAAATTCAAAACCCATGAATTCCTGACATAATCAATCCACCAAACCAATCGGATAATAGCCACAGCAACCTTGGTGAGGGGGCCCAAATTCAAAAAAAGGCTTGCAAATGGGAGGGAGATGGCTGTGACCACATGAAACACAAACCAGATTAAACCAGACAACATATTGCCAGTTAAGAGAGCTGTTATTCCTGTGTTAACTCTCAACTCAGTGCCCTCTGCTCCACGTTGGGCGCCAAAATCTGTCCTGGTTTGAAAGGACAGGTGTCTGCCAGTAAAGGCAGAAGTTTCCCTTTGGGATAGAGACTTTGGTTCCACTCCCCTCCCCCAAGTATTATGATTGTTTGAATCAAGGACTCTGAGGCAGAGATAAGGGGGGTGGGAATAACAGCTCTTTTACTAATATATCTAACTATACAAACAGAAAACAATAACAGTTAAAATTGCTAACAGAACGAAATAGGTAACTCGGTGTCAGTCCCTTTAGATGCAAGCACGCTGTCTCTGTGCTTAGTCCAGAGCCCGGATCTGCCAAAAAGGCAAGCGGGAAAACGGAGGCAGGAAGGAGGGGGGGTGGGGTGGCAGCGGCCACGCCGGTCCCGGGCGGGAACGGGCTGGAGCGGCGGCTCCTCGCTCACCGTGTGTGTCCGGGGGATCAGCTGTGTCCGCAGAGGCAGGAGGCTGGGACGGGGCAGATGCAGGGCAGGTGGTCGCAGAGGGTCTGGCTCTGCTGTGCTCGGCCGCGTGGCTGAACGATCCCAGGCGTCCTCCTCCCAGCTCGCCGGAAACACGAGTGCCCTCCCAGAAGCCTCAGAGGCCCCTCCGGGGCCGTCCCCACCCACCCCTTTGTCTGGACCCATCAGAGACCCTGGGTGTAGCCCGGCCAGCTCCATTGGCATGATAATGGGAAAAATTCTTTCAATTGACACAGTAACAGAAAAACACTCAACCCCCAACATTAATATTGGCTGTTTTTTAAGGACACTGAAACTTAAAAAGAAACATCTTTCTCTTGTATCATGACTCTTCCCCAACTTTCTATGTTACTTGTAATATTTAGTATCAGTTGGAAACACCACAAGGTAAATAATGGATATTCCATGTCAGTCTATGGGCCAACAGTTGGTTTAAAAATGAACAACAGAAAAGGGTTTTAATTTATTTTTAGGAAGGAAGATCCTTAAAATTGCAGTATATTGTTTTAGATTAATATTTTTTTCTAAGAATGACTTCTTTCCAGTTTACAAAGAATTTGTAAAGAGAAGAAGTCAATGTACAGGCCTGATCACTTGAAGTACTATTGTTTCATATCTTTCTTTTTCCCTACATGGCATTGTAAATTTTGAATCACAGTTGTTACCACTTTGAAAATGCAATTCCTGTGTTTTTCTGCTGCTGAATACTTAGCAGTTATAAGTGAAAGAACAGACAGTTTTGAAAGTGAAATATGCTTTATGGGAATACATTTTTTTAACTAGTCTCCTGGTATTACAGGCTACAAGGGCAATATTGAACCAGTCAATACTCCCTTATTTTTGATAAGCATTTTGAAATTATTCATCTTTTCAGTATATCTGTGATACATTGGTGTGTGTTTCAGGTGAAACTCTCCTGTGTGCCCTACTGCTAGCAGGTAAGATCTCCTTGCAGTGTAGGAAGACACAATTTTCCCTTTCTGATTTGCACACAGCTGTGCCACTGCCTTGACCTTTTCATCTCCGATGCTTAGACAGTTTTTCCTCCAACACCTGTGCCAGCAGTATTCCTTAAGGTGATGTAGCTGTGATGGGCATGCAGGACCCAAACTGTTCCTGATCTTCTGGGAGCTAACTGTTGGACCCTGAATGAATCCTGTCCTGTTTATTTCTACACTGTCCTTGTGGCAGAGGGTGTTCCTGCCAGTGTTTTAGGTTACATGGTCTAAGCACAGCATCGTGACTAGTAAAAGCCAAAGAAACAAATGTGTCATTTTCTGTCCAATTTACCTGGGGTCTGTATCTGAGACTTCTATTGCTGATAAAAGTGAGAATTCTTGGCAGACAGATTCCTGAAAAGCAAGTAATGAGTCATTGAGTTTAGCATCTATTTCTTTAATTCCTTGGCTACAAAATGGGAAAGAGAATATTCATCATTTTCTTTCTTCTCACAGATACACTGTTTGCCTAGTATGGGAAGACTTAGACTCCAAATTTTCCCTAACATAACTAGAACTATTTGCAAAGAAGATAGAATCCCATCAGACAAAGGCAAACTTACTGCAACACCATGTACAGAGTATGGTGAATAAACCAGAGAGTACAATGGAACTGATAAAGCAGCCTGGTATCTTAGGTCTTATGGAACAGAAACCATGGGAGAGACAGACATGGATAAATGCTCCTTGGGCAAGAAGTGAGCAAGAAATATATTGTGAAACTTCGCAATAAGATAATGTTACCAGGCCATGGGATGTCATGAAGAATGTGTAACCGATGGGACATAGTTACCAAAATTAGTAAACCTTATTTGAGTGCCATGAAAGTTAAAGCCTCTATAAACACCTTGTATACTCAACAACATTGGCTTCTGATCACAATTCAGAATGTTCCCTGTCTCTCCAATTGCTCATAACACAGTTGCCATACTTTGCAGTCTAGTGAGTACAAAACATCTGAAACCAACACTTAGGGGCCACCTTAGTCTCTGGGCTTTGGAGTGTAAGAGGAGAGAACATAAAGTCTGTTACACAACAAACAAAACTGCAAAGCAAAAAGTCATGTTAACTGCCCTGAAAATGCACCTCAGTTTTGGAATGAACTTGGTGTGAAATGGTTCTTTGTTGAACTTCACAAGCAACATCTGCCTCTTTCTTCTGCCTCCTCACTTGGGTTTGCTTTGTCTGCAAACAGCACTTCAGGCTGTTCTAGTGCTGCTCTTCCCTGACTAAAATGTCTCTGTACATTCCCCAGTCTCAGCTGAATATCTCTATGATCTGTTTAGTGTGGTGACTGCCCCAGTCTTGTTAGAGCTGAAGCTGTGATGCCTTGGTTTGAGTCACCCTGTGTGCTGGACATGCTGCTCAGGTCTGCCAGGATTGTCATCCTCCCTCAAGTGAGCTGAGCTTGTGGAAGCATGTCAGGGACATTGAAGAGCCCAGGTAGCTCAGGTGGAAGAAATTCTCATCATCTGTGCCCATTCAGGCTGCCTGTGCCTCTGCCAGAGGGAAGTGGCATTTGTTGCCTGAGTAGCTCTAGGTGGACTAAAGGTCATGGTGAAATATTGTAGTGAGGGCTGTGGCAAAGGAAAAAAACCTTGGATTTTTCAGGGGAGTTTTCAGTAATAATCCCATCTCGTTCTGGCTGCTGTCACAGGTAGTTTATTCACTGTCTAAGATAGCTCAGGAGTGATTGTGGAATGTTTCTCTTGGACTTGATAAGGTATGGACTATTCCTCATCCAGATGTGTGGCTGTGGGCCTGTGTGTTTATCAGTGACACACAAACTGAGAGAGGCAGACAAATTCTGCACGGCTCTTGGAGTTTAGGTGCCCTTCTGCATCTTCTGCTTGCTGGAAAAACTTCTTGCCAAGCAATGGAAGATACATCTCCCTCTTCTTATCCAGGAATATTGGCTTGACCATCTGTATCTTGCAGCTCATGTCAAAGGGAAGTACTGGGATTGTGGACATCTCGTAGACTTGAAACTTCACCTCATGATGTGTCCTGCAGTGAAGAATGTCTTTTTATTAGGGAAACATGAAAATATTCTAAACCAAAGAAAAGTAAGCAAAAAAAATAAGGTATCTGTTGTCAGTATTCAGGATAGAGAAACTACAATTTTTGAAAAAGACTTGTAGAAAAAGGGGGGGAAAAAAGCAGGGTTTACTCTGTTAAAGCTAAAAATTAAAGTCTATCTTCTTTTACATCCAATCCAGGCACACACCTGCCAGGAAATTAATTTACCTTTTTTTCTCTTTGGAAAGGTTTGGATTTGTGCTCTTTGTTGTGTGAAACAAAGCTGGATTTCAATGGGAGCCCAGCACAGGTGGGAGTCCACCTGGGGAAGTCATATCACAACTGCAGCAAACTCAGGGTGTTCCATCCTCTCTTGTGGAGGGTTTGATTTCCAAACACACCTTCTTCCACTCTGTCTGGAAACTGTATGGTTCACACAGACAGAGTAGTTCTGATACTATTTTATCCATAATCTAAACATAGAAACATCTTGCATGCACAGGGAACAACATCTTCCTTTAGAACTTAAATCACCACTAACTGCTTTAGAAATACCATTACTCGTTTGATGTCTCTCCAGGGAACGCATAAAATATCTCCATTACTAAATATATTAGTTCCACTATACTTACCTGAAAATAAATACTGTGGTTTGCAATAGTTACAGTAACAGAAGATTGGTTTAGTGATCAATTTCCCATTTATTTGATGTTTACATTTGAAATTATCATTTCATTTGACATGTTCTTGATTTTTTAAAACTTTCTTCTTTGTTTCTTTCTACTTGAATCTTCTTTGTTATTTCTTTCATTACTATCAAAAATGTTGTGCCTTTTGTCCTTTGAACTTGCTAAGACAGATGGGCATACTTCTGGTTTGGGCTGTTATAGCATTATAGTTTTTAATGCTTGCTATAAAGCACTTTCCTACACATGTTCCCATGCAAGTCTAACTACTAGAGCTAAAGAAATGCAGCTTAGATCATGAAAAGGGCTGTAAAGAAAGGAAACAAATACCAGACAGGAGTATGTACAGCCAATGATTCTCCTGTATGGTAAAAGAATTACACATATATATATGTATTTCTTTGTCTTGCTAAAGGCTGAAAAATTATTCAAGTTTTTTGAATTTGTTCTTTTCCCTCTGCATGGGTTATTCATCTAACAGTTTTGATATTGAACCAAAGTGGAAGTTTCACAGCATGAGGAGAAAGGACCATCAAAAGATGCATTTTATACTTTCAGGATCTCTTCTTCCATTGGTTTCCAAAATGAACAACAGCAAACAGGTAGCTTTAAGGAAGGTGAATAATAGCAAAGGCAATTTGGCTACTGTTTAGGGTTGTGCCTTCATGCTGTCAGTGAGAATGCTGAGAATCTGAAGCAACTGAAATGGGTGCTGGCAGCAACACCCACAGTGCCTGAAGGATGTGAGAGGACAGGGACATGGTGAAACAGCCCAGGACACAGTGAGGATCCCTCGTGCACCACCCTGCTCCTTGCTGACCTTGTGTTTTCCATATGTCAGAGCCCTCAAGGCCAGGCAGCAGGATGGCAGAGGGACCTTCCAGTGTTCCTGGGCAGGCCTGGATGAAGGAGGATGAGGAGGAGGAGGAAGGCCCTGGGGCTGCCCCAAAATGGTCTCCTGAAAGGACAGAGAGGTTCAAGCCAGTGCGGGCAGGTGAGTGGCAGAGCTGGGTCACAGGGCCAGTGCTTGCCCCATCCCATCCCATCCCATCCCATCCCATCCCATCCCATCCCATCCCATCCCATCCCATCCCATCCCATCCCATCCCATCCCATCCCATCCCATCCCATCCCATCCCATCCCATCCCCTGTGGACATGGACAGGGAAAGAGGGCAAGAGGGGATGGGGCTGATGCTCCATTGAGCCTCACTGTGCTGGCTCTGCCTGGGGGGCACGGCTCCAGGGAGGCTCAGCTGTTATAAATTCTCAGCCTGTTATAAATTACTCACTAAAATCGGGCAGGTCAATCAATAAGGCAATTTATTAGTTAATTGATAAGGAACAGGAGCAGCGCTGGGGGTGCAGGGAGTCTGTGCTCTGCCAACACGTCCATCCCTCCTTTGGTCACTGCCCCTTTTATAGGCACTGTCTTGGTGGGCTCTGGCATGCCCCTGTGCATGGGGGACAAGCCCAAGCAATCCCAAACATGTTGGCCAGCATCCAGCAGCAGTGGCTACAAGCCCCCACCAGCTCTGGACAAAGCCTGAACACGTTCTCAGGTTACACTGCTGGCAAGCAGGCAACAGCAGGGACCAACCTGCTCATGTCCAAACAAGCTCACATTTTCTTTATACATAAAAGTGGGGACAATTCACAATTATAGTGACAAAATAATAAAAATACCTAAAAATAAAAAAAAAAATAACACAAAACAAACAAACAAACAAAAAAACCCCAAAAAAAACAAACCTAAAACAAACAACAACAACAAAAAACCAATTTACATCAAAGTGATTTAAACAAATATAATTAAATCATTAGATTTTCCTGTATCTCATGTCCATGTTTTTCTTTAGATTTAGCATTCTTGTTTATATTGCTCCCATGGTGTATTTCCATAATGACAGTAATCACTATGTAGCCTCTGACAAGCCTTTCCCACAGCCCCTCAGCTCTGACCATGGTCTTTGCCAGACCCCACAGAGAACCTGACTCCCAGCTGAGAACTCCTGTAATGCTGAGGCTTGTGCTGGTGTGCTGGATTTGCTTGCACACACCAAAATCTTCCAGTCTGAAGCGTGCAAGTAGCTGTAGCCAGTGCCTGGTAAGGATTTTAACCCATTTTTAATGCATTTTAAAATCAAGGGCTCCTGGTTTCCAGATGTGCTATTAACTGGCAGAAAGCAGAACTTCCCTGTGGGAGCACTTTTTGGAAAGGATTTAGATACCAGATTCATTGGCTCCTGGGCAGCAGACAAATATTTGCTGGATATCTCTGTGTGCATATAAAGGAATACACACCTTAGAGGCATTTTCAGGGGGAAATAACCATGGACTACCTACATGGGTTGAAGTTTTCAAGAGCAAAAATGCAAGCTGTATAACTTAATATCTGATAACTTTTCTTTTCTTTCTTCTCCTTTTCTTTATTTTTAGAAAGCCAAAAGTTCTTTGGTTCCACACATGAAATTCATCTGAAAATGGTTTCTCTCAGCTTTATGCTTTCCCCTTTTGTCCTTTGCAAATATAACCACGGACATATTTAAATAATTTTCTAAACAGTAAAAATGTAAACTAGCCTGAGCTATGACCCCTCCAAGGTCTCAGCAGAAAACCACCATCTTCAAGATAATTGTTTCTTTACAACTGTATTTTGTTGCTTCTCCTCTAATTGTTTTAGAATGTATGTTGAAAAATCCCTGAATGTATACAATAGTTTTCTAGACTGCATCATTTTTGTAATGGATTTTTACTTTTATTGCCAAGTCAAAGTATGGAAAAATATAAAATCAGCATCTTCCAGTGTAATTTTTCCTCTGCAGAGTAACTTGCAGTCTTTAAAATGAACAGTATTCTCTCCTTTTAAATCTCATAGGGAGATTTGTTGCTTTAATTCCTTTTGCCAGCCTGGGCTCATGCTATCACTATCACCTTGCAGTCATGGTGAGAAACATGCACACAACATTTTTATTTGTGTTTGGTCAGGTACCTCATTATCTGGCAATATCCTTAGATGCCTTGTATTAGGGATAAATCCCACTGGATCACACTTCATTCTTTTCATAGTGACAGGAATATTGCATAAAAGTCTCACATTGTTTCCTACTGCTTTTCCTGATGTTCATACAGAAGATTTTAGTTCAGTCTGAGTCTGTTTGTAACGTATTCCAGTTTTGTATCCACTGGCATTTCTCTGTCATATGAGAAATAATCAGACAAATACATTTTTTCTATGTAAAGGCAGTATCAATTGGCCAGTTTCAGGGTTATTATAAATCCTGCTTTGTTCTGAAATATGCGTAGAAAGCACAAGTTATTTTCTCATAGCACCAAGAGACCTGAGGAGAAAAAAAAATGAACAACTGGGTGGATGAAAACATCCACCTCAGCCTGTTAATTTTTCATGCTTTTGATTCTGCAGTTGTCAAGGAATTGTATTTTTTTCCTGATCAGTACTCAACATTCTTAAAGGAGGTAATTAATTAAAAACCCTATTAATTCACAGACTCACAGATTCACCATGGTTGGAAAATACTTGTGAGGTCATTAAGTGCAATCATCAACCCAGCACCACTACCTCACGTTTGCCATGAATCCTGTTCCCAGGTGCTGTATCCACACATCTGTGGAACCCTTCCAGGGATGGTGACTCCACCGTTTACATGGGCAGTCAGCTCTAACGCTTTGCATCCCCTTCTGTGGACAATTTTCCTCATATCCAATCTAAACCTCCAATGGCACAGCTTGAGGCTGTTTCCCCCTGTCCTTTCCCCTGTTCCCTGGGAGCAGAGTCCAGCCCTCCCCTGGCTGCCCTCTCTTGCCAGGGAGTTTTGTAGAGTGAGAAGGTTCCCCCTGAGCGTCCTTTTCTCCAGGCTCAGCACCTCCAGGTCCCTCAGCCTGTCCTGGTGCTCCAGGTCCTTCCTCAGCTCTGTTCCCTTCTCTGGACATGCTCCAGCCCCTCAATGTCCTTCTGGTTGTGAGGGGCTCAGAACTGGGCACAGCACTTGAGCTGTGGCCTCAGCAGTGCCAGCACAGGGACAGTCCCTGCCCTGCTCCTGCTGCCACCCCACGGCTGGCACAGCCCAGGGGCCACTTGCCCACCTGGGCACCCCTGGGCTCGTGTCCAGCTGCTGCCACAGCCCCCACAGGGCCTGTCTCAGCTTTGCAGCCACTTTTCCCCCAGCCTGGAGCTGCAGGGGGCTGCTGTGACCCGAGGCAGGACCCAGCACTGGTTGTCCCTCACCCCTTGGGCTCACCCCATGGACCCAGCCTGTCCAGACCCTCTGCAGAGCCCTCCTGCCCTCCAGCAGATCCACACTCCCACCAGCCCGGTGCTGCCTGCAGTCTCAGTGAGGGTGCACTGATTCCCTCCACCAGGCAACCAGTGAAGATGTTAAACAGCTGATGAGCTGTTCCACCAGCTCCCTAGGTGATTCTCATCCAGCTCCGTGGACTTTTGTTGGGCTGAGTTTCACAGCAGTTTACTGACCATTTCCTCTTGGATTATGGGGGCTTTATTCTGCTCCCTGCCTCTCTCTTCCAGCTCACTACCTTGGGAGCAAGTGGTCTCATTATTAAAGACTGAGGCAAAGAAGGCAGCTCCTCATTCTTTATCTCTCTGTTTCTCTTCACATCCAACAAAGCATTCTCCTTGACCTTCCTTTTGTTGCTGATATATTTACATAAACACTTTTTGTTGTCTTTTATAGCAGTGGACAGATTAAGTTCTATGTGGTCTTTGGCCCTCCTAATTTTCTCCTGCATGACCTCACAGCATCCTTGTAATAATCCTGAGCTGCCTGCTCCTTTTTTCCAGAGGTAGAAACTGAAAGTCACACATGGATCACTATCTGATGTAAGCCTCAGTGCACAGAGCCTAGTAAAATAACCCAAGGAAAATAAGGAATTTGTACTTTAGGTGCTTCAGTGTCCTTATTTCTTCCCTGCACACCTGGTAAATGTTGTTGAATAATCCTTTTGAATGCACAAGAATTAACAATAAGTTGATTTAGATTTTAGAAATAAGGATTTCTCTATCTTCCAAAAAAACCCCAAAAAAACAAAAACAAAAAAACCCCCAAACAAACAAAAAAAAACCCCCAAAAAACACACAAAACCCCCGTTGCATATTTATGGCTACTTTTCATGTTTGTATATTGCTGTGTTTCTGAGTAAGGCATGCCTACAATTTTGTACAGAATGTACAAGTACTGTATCTTCTCCCCATGAGAACATGGATGATGGGATTGCCTTATATAAAGCCCAACATTTGAAATATGCACACCTTTCCTTAAAATAGTAATGCAAAACAATATGGGGTGGGAGGGGTAAGATTTATTGCGAAGATGGTAAGGAGGTGGCTGCAGATTTTTCAAATATTTATTAATAGGCTCTTTTGTGCCATCCATTTCCATAGTAACAGAATAGCTCATGCAATCATGGCCTCATTCTTCATTTTCCGAAGATAAATAGATGGGAACTGAGATGCACGGATGAGACTAAAATCCCAGTTTCAAAATTGGATTTCTGCACTTGAGACAGTCTGAAATCTAGATTTCTCAAGTCCTATCCATTGCTTTAACCCAAATTTATCTATCTTTTTACTGCAAAACAAAGTAATTAAATGATTAGCCATCAAATAAATTAAATTTTTTCTCTTTTTTCAGAGTTTTGCTAGTCATCTTGACTGATTTACTTGATTTACCTGATGGTGCATGTGTGAAGCCTTTCTTGTGAGCAGCAGGCGTGGCAGCACAACCACACCATGTTTCAGTTCTGCTGATTAACCCTTTGAACCCAATGGTATTTCTTGCTTTGTTTCTGAAGGATTTCAACATCTAGATAGCACTGGCACTGTGTGTTGGTCTCAAAATATAAATTTTAATTGAATTTATTTGAAAAGCACTGAAATACTTAACTTTGGCGTGACAAGAGTGTGTACATCTGTCAGACTCATCCCAAGAATTTTTGGAAGCATTATTTCTCCTTCACTGATGTCTCACACTGTTTAACACTAAGGCATTACTGGAAAACCCAGACTAAGTCTTATCCACTCAAAATGAAAGACTTACTGGGATTTTTCTGAATATTTCAGTGTTGCAACAAAATCCCTTTTTCTTCTGGGTTTCTGAGGAAAATGTGTTTTCTAGCAATGAAGAACACTGGTGAAAAATAGTCAATCTGTTACAGCAGGTCTTGGGATTTCTAAAGTGTGAATTCTGGTGCTGGAAGCTGGGGTCTCATGTGCCCTTGCCCTCAAAGATGTTGTTTCCTACAAGGGCCAGTAGCAGAGAGCCCCCAGAGAGCTGGGCTTTGCAGTTTGTGGCTCTTTCAGCTCTGGTCCTGCCCCTTGTTTTTCATGGGGGGACAGCAAGGGATACCTCCTGAGCTGTTCCCTGGCTCTTGACCCTCATCTCACTGTGTGAAGCTGTTGGCCAGCTGACTTCTACACTCTCCTCCTGGGGAGCAACTTTTACCATCCAGCTTTTGCCAGCCCACTCTTGTAGACTGAACTGTGGCTGCTGACAGGTCAGGAGCATTTCTCAAGGTAACCACTGAGATTCTTGTTTGGAGAAACATGAGAAACCAAAAGGTCATGTATTAAATGTTATTACTTCTCTTTCTCTCTTCAGCTGCCTTTACAAATGCTTCCTTCTCTCCAACAAAAGCAATAACACCTGTAACAACACTTGGAGATGTCTGTGATCAGTGTTCATATGAGCCATGCTTCTGTATTACCTCCTCTTCCTCTGCCTGGTTTGATGCACTTTTCCCTTTCTTCCTGCCTTTCTTTTATATCATTATTTTCTCCATCAGTGCAAATATTTCTTTCCCCCCAGTGATTGCAAAAGCTCTAATTGGTTGTACCTTCAGGTTGTACCTTTCCTCTGCTGATCATCAGCAAACTGTACCTTTTTCACTTATGGCTTAGGCAGAAATTGTGTCAGGCTTCATCAGCTTTCCTCTTATCTGTGATGAAGTTTGAGTCAACTCATGACTCCTCTGGAAGCATCACCTGGAGCTTTTTCTGAGACTCTTCCATTTCCACAGGCTCTTGGCTGAGGGTTTGGAGTGAAATCAGAGAAAGGCACCAGGACAAGGGGGAGAAAGACATGCCCAGAGACTGTGTCAGGGAATGAGACATTTATTTTTTCTTCTGTGAAGATTTTCCCCAGCCCCCTTTGTGCTGCCAGCGGGGCTTCTTCCTGGGCTGGGGAGCATCCAGGGGCCTGTGAGCCTTCCTCTTTGAGTGGCTCTGTGACCCCACAGAAAAGTGGTCCTGTGGGAGTGGAGGGGCTGTGACTGGAACCCTGGGCAGAGGGACCTGTGGCCACTCTCTGCCCTGGCTCCTCCTGGGGATAGATCTGCTCTCTGGGGATGGGGACAGAAGGGAAGTGGCTGGGACCATTGTGGGCTCCAGCTGGACCCAAGCCCCAGCTCGAGCTGTTGGAGCTAGAGGTATCTCCAGGGTCATCCCCCTTATCCCTGGCAGCAAGGGAGTGCAGCAGGTCCCTGGCCCTCTCACTGCACCAGCTCTCAATGAGACAGATGATGCTGTGGACCAATGGTCCTGTATGCTCCTGTAGTAAATGTTGCAGCCTCTGGATCAAGACCTCTGCGACAGGGCCATGGATGCACAGGCTGTGCAGGATGCTGCTCTCTGCACTCTCCACCAGCCACCACTGATTCCAGTATATCCCCACCAAACGCTGGTGCAGCCAGGTCTGCACTGGGTCCAAGAGATGCTGTTCTTGGCAAAAAAGTCCTGCCCAGACTTCAGGCAGGAGGCCACCCACAGCCATTGGGTAACAGGGGCTGTTTTTAGCCAGGCCACTGGCAGCTGTCCCTGCCTGGCTGCTGGACTCAGATGGCCATTCCATGTCCTCATCCGTATCCCTGTCCATGTCTGTGTGTCACAGATGCCTAGGGAAGAGCTGAGGACCACGGGCCTCAGCAATCATCCTCGTCAGCAGTCCAGGACCAAGCCAGTCTGACCAGGCTGTGCTGGCACCTTATACAGCAGCGAGGGGCGTGATGCTGCAATCATCTCCTCTGATGTCACAATCATCACTTGGTAGCATCATCCTCTGTCACCAGTGATGACACAATTGAATGTGACCATTGAAATATGTCAGTTACAGACAGCGTATTACGTAAGACACGAGGTCACAATCCACCCCCTGGTGATGTCACAAAGGACATGGAGGCCTTGAATGTGAGTTTAGGCCTCTCAGTTGTCCTCACACTTCACCTTCTCCAGTACAATGCCTGTCAAAATAAACAACTCAGTTCTGGTCATCTTCTTCCCCATTGATTCCATCTAGATACATCTGGTCCCAGGTTTGGGGTTTTGCACGGCATTATTTGGCCAATGTCAAATTTGAAGTTGATGGTGCTCTTCTTTTGCAAGATTCCCTTTCCCAACATGTCCTCCAGGTTTCCTGTTCATGCTGGCCATCACTTGGGCAACTCTCCTTCACAGATTGTGAAATCCAGCTGTTCTTCACAATGCCAATTGAAACTTTTCCTGGCTTCCTGCACCAGCCTGTGCTGCAATTTCTCATGGTCATTAATGGACCTGTCTGCAACCTCATCAATTTTCTTCAGCCATAAATCCATTAACACAGGTCTGATGGTTTGATTTTAAATGATGTTGCTGTCCTTTACACTGGTTACAAAAAACCCCTAAATGTTCTAAAATGGGCAGCAGAATAAAGTGAGAGTGAAAATGTAAGTATAGATTTTCAGTTCTGAGGGTTTGTTTGTGTTTCTATGTACGTGCTCATAAAATGTTTTCACAGACATTAGAGCAGCAGAGGCTCCTTTTAATGTTTCCCTAACAGGGGTGTGACATCCAGGTTGATGTACATCCTTTTGGGTTGTTGAATACTGAATTTTATTAGCAGCTTAGAAAATAGGAGCACAGTAAGTCTTGTATTGCTGCACGTGAAACTCAGGCAACAGGAAAAAAGGTTCTTTTATGAGTACATCCCTAAATTTCCATTAGTACTTGAAATTATTAAAGAAATAGAAATAGAAAGATTTATGTTTCTTACATAATTCTTTAGAAGAAGAGTGCTTTCATGATTTGTGTTAGTAACATTTATAAAGGAAAGCATAGTGACTGTACTGAGTAAAGGACATACAGTTAAATCACTTCAATTCTACTTTTTATGGCATGATGAAATTGTGAATTATGTTAATTTTCCTTGCATTTAAAGGCTGGAACAAATGTTGAAGGCTTAGTTACAGGGAGTGTGTCTACAGCTATAACTTTCTTTGTGCCATCATGGCTTCCTTGGATGCAGGTTCACTGTCTGAATTGTGCTGGCAGGGTCTGAAGCACTGTAGGTTGTGCCTGGAGTTCAGATGAGCATCTTAGGGTGATCCAAGAAAGGCTGGCTTCTCTCTGGTCCACATTAAAATAGGCAGCAAGGTCTGATTAATAGGGCTGCTAACTTTGTACCCATGAGCTTGGATTCTAGTACAAACTGGTTTTGTTTCCGTTTCTATCCTCAGGAGAATATTTGTCTTTTTTTGTAAAGCTGTTTCAGTCGTTTAGGTGAGTAGAATAGATGGGATTGCTGTAGTTATGGAGCTCAATCTCTTTCTTCTCCATGTGTGTCTTGTAGATAAATATGCATAAAATGTGAAGAATGAGGCTTCAGGACATAAGCCAGATACTCATTTGTGCATGTGAAATAGGATTAATGAGTGACCAGCCTTGACTGGAAGCTCAAGTGCAAATCAATTTACAAAATGATAAAGCAAGAACATCCTTAATGAACAAATCAAGCATTCTGAAGCATTTTAGTTTGCCTACAGTTCTTCTCCCTTTAAAAATTTTTCTTGGGAAGGCCATGTTCAATGGCACAGAAACAGTAATGCTGCATTTATGACAGTCATTGGCAAACATCACAAATCAATCTGCAGCAACTAAATTCAGGGTTCCACACCGCCAGAACTCTCCTGCATAGGTGTGAGGTGAGCTAATGGAGCTCTTCCTGCCAAGGAAGGCACATGGAGATGTGCAGAGTTGGACACTGTCCTACATCTGGAGAACACAGTCTTATGAGGTGTCACTGTGCTATTTGTGCTGGTCACTCAGTGAGGCAATGCATTAAGCTGGAGATTGACTATTATTCATTGTGCAATCATTACCAGGCAAGCCATGAACATAATTTATTGTACATTCTGCTGGACAAGGAGTGCTCACTGCAGTGCTCTGCTGATCCTGGTGATCCTGAGGAATTTAATGTTCAGCTGGGACACATGAGCCCATGCCACGAGTCTGCTCACACAGTGTTGTGGGACTCATAGTTATGTCCACAGCTCCTCTTTTCCCCCACATCCCAAAGGAAGCAGCACTGTGATTGTGTCTGTGCTCTTCTCACCAGAGTGACTGAGGAGAAATTTACTGCTAAGGCAATTCTAACTTATATGTCTGTCACTCCTACTGAATGTTCAGTGAAAGATTAATCTCTTGAGGTAGGTTTCTATGCACATTGCAGGAAAAGTTGTGTGACACTTATTACAATGTGCAAACCTTGATTCTGTGCAGGCTTGAGATGGATAACAGTAGTCCCATGTATTTGTAGTTGAATATCTATTGAATCAAGTCCTCTATGACTTATTTTTGGTCAAAGGACATTTCACTTTATCAGCTGGGATCAACTTGCACTGGAGTAAGAGATCTTCAACGAGACAGAGAGTTTCACAAATAGGATCTTTCTTTTTTTAACTTTTGTTTCAGCACTGAATTAATTTTTCAAGGCAGCTACCAGAGCAGGAACATACTCTATAGTAAGACCTGGTAAAGTTGTATTGCATTAATAAACACATCAATTATTCACAGAGCCACTTCTGAAAAACTCTTGGAGCAACTGACTATTTGTAAATACATGGCTGAGCAGACACAGGATGCTGCTGCTAACAGAACACTACTCATTTAATTAGCATTTGGATCTGGTCTTGAAATAAATAAGCAAATACAAGTTTGACTTGTGGCTAAAACCATATGAAAAGATCCAAATTACATCACTGACATCTTTAGCAACAGCTTGAGGTCTGAGCAGGTCTGTTGTTCAAGATTCTCAGCCTATGTAATCCCTTTTCCTCAGCAGTGTAATAAATGCATGATACCTGGCAAGAAGAAATAAAAGGCATCTCACCATGGCAGAATATTCTTGTGTTTGCTGTGACTGGGGATTAAGCATCAAAGTACTTCAGGGTTTATCAGAAATTATTTGCAGTGTTTAAGAGGGCACAAGATGCGACAGGAATTATTGAAAACCAGGGATTATGCCCCACTGAGAGGGCAGTTATTCCTCTACTGCATCTGGCACCACTGTCAGTCCACATGGCAGGCTCAGCAGGGAGGAGTGATGCAGGGCCAGAACCTCTGCTTATCTGTACCATTGAAAGGAAGGCTGCTGACTTCAGTGGTGCCAGAGACTGAAAATTCACTGAAAATTCACTCATTCCTACAGCCAGTGTCTGTAGGCTTGGATTGTGAGGCATACAGGTCATTCAGATCCTTTTAGAAATTATTTTGTACCAATGGAAAGCAGCTAATGATTCCCCAGGGCTTTTAGTTTGACATTGTTCACACTTTAAATTTAATTTTACAGGAAATAGGAAATAGTTTCTTTTTGCTCATGCACTAATCTCTCCACCATATGGAGATCCAGTTCATTTATTTGGGTCAGTTTTTGAGTCATAATGTTAGAAATGTTTGGGTTTTTTCAGCTGTATGGTTAATATAAAGATACACATTTAATAATAGTGAATATTGGCTATTTTCTTAGTGGCTTAGACATGTTAAAAACCACCAATTTATCCAAAGCTTGGTGGATATAGGAAAAACATGTTTAATATATTTACTCATTAATTTAGTATAATTAAATTTGGGAAGAATTAAATTTGGGAAGAACAAAGATACATATTTCCCACCAGCAGTTAGACATGCATTTCTATGGGTGAACTGCTCATCAGTCTGACTCACTTGGTGAAATGAAGACCCAAATACACAAGTGTCTTTACCATTTCTACCTATATTTCTGCTTTTATGTATAAGGCAGGAAAGGTCAGAAGAAAGCCAAATCAAGATTTAGTCAGTAACTTTTTTTTTTCCTATGAAATGGAGAGCTTTTTCTTAGCTTAGCATGGTTGTATAGTGTAAGTCTTACTGTTCCATATCTCTTTATCTAGGGTTAATAATAACTCGTTGCTGCTATGGAATGAACTGTATGTAACACTGGAATTGCAGCTGTGGGTGTAGGAGGAGGTCAAAGGCTCGTGGTTATGGACAGCTCACCACCCATTAACTCTTCATAATTGAAATAAAATTGTCTTTAAATGAGCTGGTTTTGTGCATAACATAGAACACAACCACACCACACCACCACCACTATGTATCTCTCAAATGAAATACAGCAAATTTGGGTATTTGGTGGAACTGAAGATAGAGTAAGAGACTTTTGGTAGCATCCATGCAAGGATGAATCCACATTAATTCATCTATATAATGTTTCTCCTTGATATCATACTCCTACCAAAGCACTTGAGATGCTTATATGTAATCTTAAGCTTGCAAGACAGCCCCAAACGGTCAAATTTCAGATCTTGGGAGCAGGATCTTATCATTCTGAGAATGAGCTTCATCATTTTAGTTCCGTGTTAATGGTGTTGCGGCTGGGCTAACATTTCACTGGTGAGACTGCAATCCATAATTAGCTAAACAATTATTTTGCATATTAGGAACGTTTTCTTGGTTCACATAGGGTACAAAAATTGTAGATTAGCAAATTAGTGGAAAATGTCAACAATCTAAGCAGTAACTTGGACACAACAACTTCTCTGGTGCCTGAGGGTCTCTTTAGATGTGAGACCTCCTCAGAGAGGACATGCAGATTGTCAGGAGTCTAGGTTCTCTCAGAGTCACCGGCAAGAAAGCAGCTTGACACAACCTTGTGTTGTTTCAAGGCTGTTTATTTATCTTATCTTCCAAAATGTTTCAGCCAGCCCAGCACAGGTCCGCTCTGCAAGGCAACCATTACAAAATTGCCCTTGGGCAGGCTTGCCGAATTTTTACACCTAAAACTACGTATTCAATATTTACAAATTCTTTCCAATGCCATGCAATCTCTTTACAATGTCCAGTTCTTTCCCCATCCAAACTGTGGCTCCCAGGATGCAACTTCAACATGGAGGGCATGAAGAAGAAGGAGGAAGAAGCCCACCACACCCAGGATCCTCCATCTTGACCACATGGCCCTTAATACAAACAATTCAAAAACCTACTTATTATACAATCTAATATTCTAATTTATACTCTACTCACTTTCATATTCATTGCTTCTTTCCCCAGTGTTGGCAAACCTTACCAAGGGCGAAATCCAGCCCCTGCGACTCTTGGACATTACTCAGGAGTCTCAGAGGGGTCTGCTAGGGGGATTTTTGCATCCCCAGAAGAGCCAGGGAGGTACCCTG